>NC_056570.1:16754779-16821816 GCF_013358625.1 Macadamia integrifolia
AGGGGATAAAGCTAAAGAGAGACTCACAAGTAGGTTTCTCTACTTAGCCCGAGGGATGCATCATAATATGAGCTTCCCTACTTGACCAGAGAGTCACTCTTACAAGGGTTACTCTACTTGATTTTAGGAAAAGGGAGACAATTAAAATAAAAGTAATAAATTAATGGTTCTGTGGCTAGGAGGGGCAAAGCCAACACATACACTAACCATAAACCTTGGGGAAAAGGGATAGCAGTAATGTAACGACTGAAATTAAAATTCTAAATTAAGAAAGAACGGGTAGTCAGAAGAGGGAATAAGAGAGGGGAGAGAAGACTACTGAAGGGGCCTACTTACTTGAACTTCAATCCTTGAACTAAAAAATTGATCGATTTGAGATACTACCAATACTAAAAATTAGATCTGGAATAAACCAAATCTGAAATTTCTAGTACTAGAGAAAACAAATCTGAAGAAAAAATAAATTGAACTTGAAAGACATGCTTCATAGCTTGTTCTTGTCACTTAGAACTAAGCCTAAAACTAGAAATTGAAAATTACAATTTGAATTGCTTAAACAATAAAAATAAAAGACTGAATCAAAAACAAAAACGCTTGCATTAATTGAATAAAAAGAACTTACAAAAGTGTTCAAAGCATAAACCTAAAACTAGAGCTAGAGAAAGAGAAAACTAGAGAAAGAGATAGAGCAACTGAAAAAAAACCCTAGAAGAAGAATAAATTGTCCCCCCTCCTCTTACATGAGTTGTATTTATAGGGAATGGGGAGGTAGGGTAACAAATTCCTCTTTCCTAAAAAGGAAAAACCCACAATTGGTAGTGAGATCTTTTGAGATCAAAAGTGCTAAGGTGGAGGAGAGAGGAGAGAGAAGAGAGAAATAAACTTGGAGAAATTTCCTATAATTTTTTTTGCCTATTTTCTTTCCTTTTTTTTTTCTAATTTATTTGTCTCTTCTTTTTCTCCCTCCAAGGGACGATTTTCCTTCTTGCTTTGTGTGATTTGGACAATCTTTTGGTGATGATGTGGAAGAGAGAAGATTTAGACAAGATTTATTTCTCCCCTTTTTTCTCTTTCCTTTTTTTTTTTTCTCTTCTTGCGTAGGAAACCCCTCCCACAATTTCCCTTGCTTCTAATTTGATGTGAAAATTCCCTCCATGCCCTTAGTGCTTTAAGTAAGTGAAAAGTAGAAAATCTTCAACAAAATTCTCTAAAAAAAAACAACCATGAGATTCAAACTTAGGACCTCCTGGTGAGCAAGGGAATTTTGCACACCATAGCTCACCAACTACACTAAATAGTTATTGTTGGAGAGATATGACGCCCGATAATACTTAAAGTCTTTAAAATACAAAACCTACAAAAAGAGAGTAAAATCCAAGGTAGCTCCATTCTAAATATATAAAATGCATGTTTTATTACTTTAGATTTCGCACATATATGTGCTCATCAGATTCTCAATTGGTGACCACTGATAGGTCCATCTGTTATTATCTTCAGTTTTCTTTTGAAGGTACTTTTGCCAACTAGCAATTAAGTGGAATTCCAGAATTTCCCTCCTTGTCTGGTACTAGATGGCTGTCAACTTACTATGTTGGAAAGGCCTTAATAGTTGTAGTTTCTCAGTCAACCAAAGTTGGAAAGCAGCAGGACACCCCATGTAGTGATTTGTACCAAATTTCCCAAAAATGACCATCTGGTCCAACCCCTCAAGTTTTTCAGCCAGGATTGTAGGAACAATGTCACAACCTTCTCGAAGTTGTAACACTATTTTGATGATGGCGAGAACAGCTCCATGTCCAGGATAACGCAACAAGTATTGAGCTATCATAAAAAATAGATCGACATTACCTTTACGCCACTTATCCATTCCCTCCAAATATCTGTATCGAGAAAAAGCTTTGGCTACTTCAAAGATGTCTATTTTCTGGAAAACCATGAACTTCTTCATTTCCTTTCTGTTCCATCCGAAGAATTCTTGGATATCCTTGGTGTAGTCTACTTGCAGAGTAGGACGAAAAAGCTTCCCTTTGGGTGGAGAGAGCAAGTAGGCTCTGAATTCTTCCAGAGTTGGACAAATTTCTACTCACCCAAATTTGAACACGTGCAGGTTACAATCCCAATGCTTGGGAACTTCCTTCAGCAAGTTATGGCATGATTCCATGCAACGAATCTGGCTAAGAACCTGAAGATTTTTTTCTTCCAACAGCCTAGAATCATCCACATTCATATTCACAGTCCACCTGCGTAGAGTCTCATCCAAAGTATTTGCACGGAGAAAAGCCATAATTGATTTGTTCCTGGATGATACAAGCGAACAACTTGATAAAAAAAAGTGAAATAAATATATACAAGACATGGCAACAAGCTCACAAATATTTTTGTTCTATGAGAAGATACTTCTAATAGAAAGAAAAATATTTCATGGCCCAATAAGTTTTCATAATTCCAACTTGTACACTGAAGATAAGATATTACATTTGAAAGGGGAACAAAAAGAACCACAAGTGGGGAATGGTTAGACTTGTGATTGATAATGCCAAGTGCCAATTTTTGTAGATTATTGATGATGGAGAAATGAATTAATAGGGAAAACAAGTTGTTTAGTAATTAAGGTGCCAAGTGCGAGATGATGATCTTAAAGCATTGCTTTCTTTCTTGGACACTTGAGACATAACTCCGGATCTTTTTTTTAATCAATGCCCCAAGAAAAATATTTGTTTAAGAGTTTGGTACAGATGAAACCGCACTCAAACATGCCGAGTTGCCTACGTATCCCTTGTGAGGAATCAGATCAAACGTAGTTCAAGTCGTTACCCTGGATTTAAACATAATATTTTTTCAATTGATCCATATTAACCAAACCTGACAATTCATCTCCTTCCAAATCCATGAGTAGTGCAACTTTTCCTAGCAAGACTTTCTTTACTATGAATGGACCACTCCAATTTGGTCGGAATTTTCCCCAAAGATCTTGTGTAGGTGCTCTTTGTTCTCTGAGGACCAAATCTCCAACTTCAATGTTGTGAGGACGAACATTTTTATTGAATTCTCTTGCTATTCTCAATTGGTACTTTTTTAAATTGTCCATAGCTTTCATCCTTTTTTCATCCAACAGATTGAGTTTATCATATTTAGCCTATATCCATTCTCCTTCTGGTAGCTTGCTTTCTATGAGGACTCGAAGAGAGAGCACTTGTATCTCAATTCGCAACAAAGCTTCCATTCCGTATACAAGGGAATATGGAGTTTCTCCTGTAAATATGGAGTTGCTCCTGTAGAAGTTCAAATCGACATTCTATATGCCCATAGTGCATACAGTAAGTGATCCGCCCAATCTCTACGTGTATTTTTCATCTTCTGGAGAATTACTTTCATATTCTTATTAGCTGCTTCCACTACCCCATTTGTTTGTGGATGATAAGTGGTGGATTTATGCCGTCCGATCCCAAACTTGGTGCAAAGTTTATCGACTTACCCTCGAAAATGAGTGCCCTAGTCAGATATCAGTTGTTGCGGGATCTCATGTCGACAAATGATGTTCTCTTTAATAAACTTGGCCACCTTTGTAGCAGTGGTGACTGAATATGACTATGCTTCCACCCATTTGGTGAAATAGTCAATTGCTACTAATATGAACTCATGACCATTTGATGCTTTGGGAGTAATTTTTCCTATAATATCAATACCCCATGTTCAGAATGGCCAAGGGGAACTGAGCGAATGCAATTCCGTTGGCGGAATATGTATGATATTGACAAATATCTGACATTTGTGGCATTTTCGAACGAAATCTACATAGTCTGCCTCCATTGTGCGCCAATAATATCCTAATTTCAGGATTTTCTTGGCTAGCATTCTTGCATTCATATGAGGCCCATAGATACCTTGATGTATTTCTTCTATCACAGTCTGCGCATGTTCTTCATCCACACACAATAGATGAATTCCATCGAACGATCTTTTGTACAGCAAATCATCTTGTAATGTGAATTGGGTGGCAAATTTTTTGAGAAATTTCTTTTCCCCTGATGTTGCTTTCATAGGGTATTTCCCTTCCCTGATGAAGTCCACAATAGGAGCAAACCAAGATCTTCCATCTGTTGTCAAGGCATTCACTGAGCCGTGATAGATGGGCTTTACCTTTCTTTCAACCCGAAAAGGTCTTTCTTGGGCCATAGGACTATACTCAACCATTGATGCTAATGTTGCAAGAGCATCGGTGAACTAGTTGCTATTTCTCTGGTAGTATTTGAAAGAGATTTCTTCAAATTGTTTAGAGATCTTCTCTAGATATTCTTGATAAGGCTTCAATTTCTCATCTCTAGTCTTCCATTTCCCTTGAGTTTGGCAGATTACAATGAATGAATCGCCAAACACTTAGATCCTTTTTACCCTAATTGTCAGAGCTATCTCCAGACCGATTGCACATGCTTCAGATTCAGCAATATTAGTGCATGGAAAATCAAGTAGAAAAGATGAAGGCAAATAGAGCTCGTTGGGTGTTATTAATAACACTCCTGCCCCATAGCCTCTTTGATTGGCTGCTCCATCAAAATATAATTGCCATGTGTTAACAAAGTTTCCTTTTTCAACTACCATGATTTTCTCATCTAGAAAAGCATCGTCTAATGATCTTCCATCTTCTGTGGGGTGTGCAGACAAGTGATCCGCAATTGCTCTGCCTTTGATAGACTTTTGATTGACATATATAATGTCAAATTCTGAGAGTAATAGCAACCACCTTGCCATTCTACCAGTGAGTGCAGGCTTTTCGAACAAATACTTGATAGGATCCATTCTGGAAATCAAGAAAATTGGATATGCCATAATATAGTGTAGCAACCTTCTTGTTGCCCAAATAAGAGCTATGCAAGTCTTTTCTAATGATGTATATCAAACTTTATACTCCAAGAATTTCTTGCTCAAATTGTAGATAGTCTGTTCTACTCCTTTTACCTTATCTTTCTGAGCTAACATGGACCCCATCAAGAATTGTCCTACTGACAGATATAACATAAGTGATTTTCCCTTTATTGGTGGCATAAGAACCGGTGGATTTAACAAGTATTTCTTGACTTTGTCGAAGGCTTCTTGACATTGGGAATTCCACCATGTGGGCTGATCCTTCTTCAACAACTTAAACACTGGTTCACAGATAGTGGTCAATTGGGATATGAAACAGCTGATATATTGGATGTGACCAAGGAATCCTTGTGTTTCCTTCTCAGTCTGAGGTGCAGGCATGTCCTTGATTGCTTTAATCTTGATAGGGTCCACTTCCATACCTCTTTCACTTACAAGAAAGCCTAACAACTTTCCTACCTTTGTGCCAAACACACACTTCTGAGGGTTCAACCGTAATTGAAATTTCTTTATTCTTTCAAAAAACTTCCTTAGTGCTGGGATATGCTCCTGTCTGTCGATACACTTGACAATCAGATCATCGACGTAGACTTCCACTTCCTTGTGAATCATATCATGCAAAATAGTGGTAGTGACCCTTTGATATGTTGCTCCACCATTCTTTAGACCAAATGGCATTACCTTATAGAAATAGGTCCCCCAAAGGGTGGTGAAAACAGTCTTTTCCATATCTTCAGGATGCATGTTGATCTGGTTGTATCCCGAAAATCCATCCATAAATGACAGCAAAGCATGTCTTGCCATACTATCTACCAATACATCAATATGAGGCAAAAGGAAAGTCATCTTTAGGACTGACTTTATTCAAATCTCTGAAATCCAGACACATTCTGACTTTTCCATCTTTCTTTGGAACTGGAACAATATTGGCCAACCAACGAGAGTACTTTATGACTTGTAAAAATCCTGCATTCTATTGCTTAATTACTTCTTCTCTAATCTTTTCACTCCATTCAGGCCGTATTCTTCTAGCCTTTTGTTTGACAGGCCTCGCATCTGGATACATAGGGAGTCAATGTTATACTATTTTGGGTCAATGCCAGGCATGTCTTCATAAGACCAAGCGAAAACCTCTACAAATTCTTTTAACAGACTGGCCATTTGTGAGGTTTCTTCTTCATTCAGGGTTGTACCAATTTTAATTTCTTTAGGGCATTGATTGGATCCTAAGTTAATGAGTCGAGTGTCCTCACTCATAGGTTTAGCTCTTTTTTCTTTAGATTGTTTTAACAATTCATGATATTCATCAATTATTTTGTTAAGATCATTCTCAAAAAGAGACAAATCATACTCGAAATCAAAATTTTCATTGATAGCTGGAAAGACTACAGACTCAACATACTGAAAGTGCAGAATTTCATTAATAGAAGGAGATTCAGAAAAATTACAAGGAAAAGGAGACTCAACAACAAAAAGGGAGTCTTCAGTGTACTATGGTGATTTTAGAACTGATTGAACCCTGAGTCTTAGTGAGCTTGAAGTTATATCCTGCACTGGTCCAGTTGAGCAGTGGTTCACGGGTTGGATGAATTAGCAGGTATAGCATTGGTCCCTCCTCTATCTCTTCAATGGCAATAACATCTACCTCAAGGGTTTTGTTAACACATTACTTTCACTTTCTTCATGGAGCTGAAGATGCCCTAGTTTCTCTTGGCAAAAGAGCTCAGATTCAGCTTGCCTACTCTTGGCACTTTTTGTGGTGAAAACAAGTTGATCAATTTCATGATCTGTAAACCCGAATTTTTTGAGGGATCACCTCGCCCTAGGCTACTCAGCCCTCACTCCAAAAAATCTAACTTCTCAAGCCTTTTATGTGAAACAATCCCCTTACCATGGTCACACCGTTGACCTCCATCTCTAATGTAACCATTGCAGTTGCTCCTAGCACAGTAAGTGCAGATATTCATCTTTCTATCTTTTCTCTTTCTAGCATATGAACTGCTCCCACAAAAAGAGTGATATTGCCCCTTACTCAGCTCCCCCAGGTACGTCTTCTATAGGAAAGAACAGATGTGAGCTTGTATCTCGATTGAAAGATTAAGACGCCAGGTAGCTCTTAATTTATGCTATCAAACTTCTTTCAGTGTAAGACGAGGCTTGAGAATTTGTGATGATTGAATCAGGGATGCAAGGTTAACTGTAGATTCTTCTTCAGTTGCTGCAATCACATCTATCTCAAAGATGTCATTGATACCATTGTCTTTACTATCCTCCTTAAATGGCAGACGTTCTAGCTCATAGGTGATCCAATCAATATGATCTTGATAGATGACTTCGAACTCAGAATCTGCTTTCTTTGCTTCTTTCTTAGGTTGAAAGTCAAGATCCTCACAACTAGGAAAACCTTCTGCTACCTTTACAAAGTGTACCTTTCTAAGGTAGGATAATTCACAACCCTTTTCTTGCAAGAGGATTCCTTTCTTGCCAATAAAAGCATTTTTTTATTCTCAAACCCTCGATAGGTTCTTGCTCCACCTCGGCTCCTCCTTATATCTTCTAACATCTTTTGTTCTTCCTTTTGAGAAAACCCCAAACCATGCATTCCTGCAACGTGAGGGAATTCAAGAACCTCGTGGGTCCTTGCTGGTATTTTCCAAATCCCATCCCAGAAAAATAATGTATCTACTTCATCATCCGACCAACAGTGGTATTCCACATGCCCTCATGGGACATTAGAACGTTCTCCTTTATTGGTTCTTTCACAACAGAAGCACAAACTTTTTCTAGTTCAAAGCCACTCAGACACACCTCTTATTCTTGAGTTTTTCCAACTTCAATGTTAGCCAATGTGTTGACTAACTGAGGATCTCTAGAAATAGTAATTACCTTCTCATCATAGATAAATTTTACTTTCTGGTGTAGAGTAGATGACATTGCCCCTACTTTATGAAGCCACGGATGGCCCAAAAGCATGTTGAAGGAGGCTGGGATATCTATTACTTAGAACTCAACACAGAACTCAACTGGCCCTATTATCGCCATTGTTGTGAAAATTCCGACAACATTTCTTCTGGTGTTGTCGTAATCCTTAATGATCTGAGCCGAGAGTTTGAATTGATCTGGATTAAAGCCTATACATATGGTAGCTCTCAAGGGTAGAACATTTAGATCTGATCCATTATCAATAAAGACCTGAGGCACTGTATTCATATTGCATTCCACTGTGATGTACAGAGCTTTAGTATGCTTGATACCTTATAGAGGTAAGTCTATATTAGAGAACATCAAAGCCTGAACAGCATATGCGGCTCCCACAATCTGATATAATCGCGACAGATCCATCTCTATGGGTACTTGCACACCAGTGAGGGACTTCACTATAGCTTCCCTATGGGTAGGAGATGCCATTAACAACCCCCAAATGGAAACATTGGTCTGTACCTTCTTCAACTGGCTCAATACTTGATTCTCAGGTTATGGCTGCCTCCTACACTGCCCTGTCTGTGTGATAGTTGGTTGTTCCACTGTCAACCCCTTGGCTTTGTAGTCTTTCCCACTTCTAGTGATCATCACTTTCTTGGATCCTTCATGCCTCTTTTTTATGAGAATATTATAAGGGTATTTACTCTCATCTTCCTTGTTTATATCACCAATTATGCCAACCATAGGTACTTCAATCACTTCTTCATATGCAGATAGTGGACTTGGTGGACCCCTCGAAATGTTGATAGCCTGAGCTTTAACTATTTGAATAATGTTATTCAAATGCAGAATAAGCCATTTGACAAATGGTTCATCCTTGAAATTAACCTTAAGATTTTCACAGACTTCTTTGACAGTTTCTTGCCGGACTGTCACTTTCCTCAACATTTTCTCAGTTACTAACATATCTTCACACGTTTGATTCAGTAAGCAGAGCACATTGTCATAGGAAGGATTCTCTTCTTCACTTTCCTCTTCAAACTTAATTTCAAAATATGCACTTTCTGACTCTTGATTATCTTCATTTTTTTCACCAAATTCTTCCTCTAGATCTTCATTTTTTTCAATAAGATCTCCTTCTAGATCTTCATTTTTTATTCTTGATCACCTTCTATATCTCCATCCCCATCTTCTTCCTCCTCTGAATCATCGTTAGAGGGAAACATTGGGTGAATGATATATGTTGGATCCACATCGGGCACATTCCCTCCAATAGCATTCACCGTCTCACAAATTTCTTCAGTATCACTATCACTCTCTCCACCTATATGGATTAAGTGATGCTCATCCCCATATTCTTCTTCCTCTAAATCATCATTAGAAGAGAAAATTGGGAGAATGATATCTGTTGGATCCACATCGGGTACATTTCTTCCAATAGCATTCACTATTTCAGTATCACAGTCATCACTGTCACTCTCTCCACCTATATGGATTAGGTGTATTTCATCTGAGATCATTTCTCCAATAGTCAATGCTGCCATTGCCCTGATCATGTCTGGCATGACATCTTCTATCATTAGTACAATGAGAGTTGTAGGATCAATCTGGGACTCTTCTTCCTTATCTATAAGATTCACCAATTCGGTAGAGGAGTGCACCGATCTGGTAGAGGAGTGAGTGGGAGTATCTGGATCCATTAACATATCAGTCCAAGAAGTTCCATTCAGCCAATCTACCTCTGAACACTGATGTTGGATCCCTTCTTCTAACCATCCATTCATGGGAAAGTATTCTGGCGGTGGTGGATAAGGATAAGGATTATATGGAATTGGCAGGTAGCAAGGTTCTAGGTGAAATGGCAGCAAAGATGGGGTAAATGGGGCAATAATTGGTGATGGTAATCCTTCCCGAGTTGGGACACAATAGTCTGGCGTTGGATGGTGAGATGGAGATGGAGGATGTGATGCCAGGTGATAGGAAGGTGAAAGAAGGTATGATATTGGGTGATATGAAGGTGATGGAGAAAGTGATGGTAGGTGATATGAACATGATTAAGGATAGGATGTTGGGTGATATGAAGGTGATGGAGGATGTGGGTGATATGAAGGTGATGGAGGATGTGGGATATGAAGGTGATGGAGGATGTGGGTGATAGGAAGATGATGGGAGGTATAATGCTAGGTGATATGAAGGTGATGGAGGATGTGATGGTAGGTGATATGAAGGTGATGAAAGATAGGATACTGGGTGATATGAAGGTAACCCTATCTGAGGAAGTGTAAGATTGCATGGTGGGAGACTTTCACCTTCCCAGGAATGAATTTCTTCAATTCTCTTCTTCTTTCGCTTCTAAATGCTTGGCTTTGAGCAAAGCTCGATAAGCTCGGGCAGTAAGACACCCTCTCTTTAGTGAGGGTTGAATCCATTGAATAGGATCATTCTCATCTGAATCACTTTGTATCATTCCAACTGTTCCATGATTCGGAAGGGGATTGGTAGTCACATTTGGCTAGCTCTTCAATTCCAGTTCAATCTGCCCTGATTCAATCAAATCTTGTACTGCATGCTTTAGGGTGATACACTGGTTGGTGAGATGACCCTTTTGATTATGAAAAGAACAGTATTCATTGTCCTTGTACCAAGGAGGTGGAGGATCGCTGATTGGATGGGCAGGCACCGTACTCAAGATGCCTTTTTTCTTCAATTTCTCATAACACACAGATAAGGGCATCCCCAAATCTAAGAATTTCATCCTCGGTACTGAACCTTTTTGAACTAGAAGACTTGGCTTAATGACAACTGGAGCAGGCTTAAGAGTTATTGCATGCACCGCAGGCTGCTGGTCGGTACTTGCGGTAGTTATAGTATTCACCTCTGTATTACATCCTTTACTATACCTTGTATTCTTACTCTGCTCTGAGGAACCCTGGGGACTGTTTTGGTGTTGCGCTGCTCTAAAGATTCGATTTTCAACTCTTCTCCCTGTTGCTAGTAATGCTGAGAATGTCTTGATGTGCTAACTGTATAACACATCATAATAGGGATTTGCCAAGTTATCTAGAATCATTTCAACTTGCTCTTTTTCAGTAGCTCAAGATGTCATCATACCTGCTTTATCTCGAAACCTTAAGAGAAACTCCGTGAAACCCTCACCTGGAGCTTGTTGAATAGTTTCTAACTCTCGTCAAGTTATATCTAGTTCAATGCTATAAGAGTACTGCTTGGTAAATGCTTTCATAATCATTGACCAATTATGAGTCTGGGAAGGGTCCAACTGAGTTAACCAACGAAGAGCTGGGCCTGAAACTAAGCAAAAATGCTTGCCCCATTTGTTCTTCAGTAAATCCCCATGATCGGAAAATATTAATGAAGACCTTCAAGTGTGCCCTCGAGTCACCCTTGCCATCAAACTTATCAGTGTTCCACTTAAATTTCTCCGAAATGTAAGCTCTGGGAAAGAGGACCATCTCATCAATTTCTATAGCTTGAGCATCTACGACCTTCCCCTTTTGCAGCAACTTTTCAAGTCTTCCTAATTGTTCCCTCATCTTTCTTTCCCTTTCAGTTTCAAGGGGTTCAGTTGGAAGATCTGGTCGGATTTCCTCTTCATCATCTTCGACCACAAGCCTTGGTATGGTTCGAGGTGCATTGGACCGCATCTTGGTCCAATCCTATTCTCCTGGGGTTGAAATGGGTTCAGTTTGTTGTTGAGGCTGCTTGGCATTAGTAAACTGGGTGAATGAACGACACAACTCTTCTAACTCTAACTGCATCATATCCACTCTCCTTTTCTCTTGGGCATCTGGTTGACTTCCACTAGCCGGATCCATATTCATCGATTGTTCAGACGATGTTGAGCCTGGTGAACTTGGTGGCATGAGTTGAACTACAAGTTCTACTGTTGGTAAGGACTTCTCAAGGCTGACTCGGATCAAACGATTATCTTGACGGGTCCACACAGACAGTGGGGAATTTTTTTGATGCGGAATCGTGCCTAACCTAAACCAAGAAATTTAAAATTTAGATTTTTGTTTTTATTTTTATTTTTATTATTTTTTTAATGATGCACACACAAAATTATTCCCCCTCAATAATAAGTGTCTAAATTTGGCCCAATTTTCAGTTGGTATTAACATTTTTTTTTTAGGGTCCAATTTAAACACGAATTATGGTGTGGAAAAACAAACAAGTTGGTCCACGTAAGAACAACCTCGCAGCTGATTTCACTATTCCTGACTCTGGGATTGGTTTTATGGAACATTATCAGTCTAGAACACGTGCTAATATAATGTGGTAAAGCGGGAATCATCCCACAGGCACGGTTGCATGAACCAAAACTGACATAGTTGCATTTCCCAATTCCCAATTGTCAAAGAACACATCAGGTTTAAACGTATACAGAAAAAATCTCACCCTAGATGAAACAAGCTAGAAGGGTTCTAACTTGAACCGCAAAAAATTACTGAGTTAGTTTGTGGCGTACCCTAGTTGTTTAATGGTCGAGTTCTAACATGATGTGATGCAATGGGTAAGGCTATAGGACAGAACAAGGTTACCCTTGACAGAACTGATATACCTATCACTGAAAGTGAATCATGGGTACGTGGTTCCTTTGATATACCAGATGGTACTGTGTCAAGGGGTGTGACTTCGCCGGTGATTGTCCATGACATTACATTGGTTTAGTCAGCTAACCACAGTGGTAGGTGTATCCGTGAGTGAATGTGTGCACAAGTGTAGTGCAGAAAGTGGCCATTAGTTAATCTCAGAATAGCCTGATATGTTCTATCACCCTAAAGGTTTCGAACTATCGACGACCATCCTCGTCAACCAATTTCACTTCAAGCATTCTTATGTAGGAGGTGGGCATCATTTGATCTCAGAGTACTTAGCATATCATGCACTAACCTCCCCGAGGGTGTGGGCACAACAAGGAGTACCCTTGTCAATGGATTTCACTTCGACCACGATGCATGATGTAGTTAGCAAGCAATATACAAACATGTTTGCACACAATGATGATGAGGGGGAGAAAATTCTAACATTCATTGTAAGCTTCTCGTATAGAAAGTTTGATAGTCCCCAGTAGAGTCGCCACTGTAAGGGAAAATACCTTTTTTTTTCTCTTTTTCTCTCTTTTTCCGCTCTATCCTTCACTTGTCACCTCTAGCCTACCTCGGATTGAATGGTCTCCGAAGCATGGTCTAGCGACTATTGGGGGGATGGGGAAAGCATGATTTTTGGAGTCGCCGTCTAGGATTCAAGGCCTAAGAACCCTATAGTAGAGCCCAATTTCGACCGAGAGATCGAGCTCATAGGGGGTTGGTTTTTCGCGAAGGGAAGGAACCCCCTAATTTGACTTCATACTTTGGTATGTTCCAGAGATAGGGGTCCGTGTCAGGTTACGTGTGTGGGAAGGTGTTAGGCACCCACCTCGCCTGGAATTTTTGGTCTTTCTACTAGAAGCTTGGATTTTGAATATTCTCCCCCGATAATTTTAACAGGCTAAACTAACACAGAAATTCTATTACATGAAATAACGCAAACATATATAAATAAACTTGCTTGAAAGAATTCCACATGAAATAATAAAATTTACATAAAATAATAAAAAATACAATTATTTTACCTACATACACGTGTTATGCTCTATGACATGAAAATCATGATCGTTATTTTATGTGAGATACACATGCGACAACACATAAAATGATGAAACAAACTACATTTAATGGATAGATGCTAAAATTAATACATAAAACTACAACAGTAAATCCTCATTTTATGCAATAAACACGTAAAACAAATATATACAGAAATGAGGCAAATGAAATTACGATATAATATTCACATGATAATAATCGATGAAAATGGTGAATTTTTTGATAATTTTCCTCGACTCAGTGGCAACGATTTAATTTTCTTTTCTCTTTCTTAGAGAAATTAAAAACTTCTGGCACTTGGGTAAGAAAGTTGACAAGGGTTTTTTACTAGGGTGTTACTACAGATTTTGGTTTCTGGGAATCTGAATAGGACTTCCATGCTATATTTCTAGAATCGGAATCAATTCTGAAAATTTGGGCAAGGCTTCCACGTCGTATTCCTAGAGTTGGAATCAACTTGGGAATTTTGGGTAGCGCTTCCGCTGTTTTTCTAGGGTTGGAATCATCTTGGGAATTTTGGGCAGAGCTTCTGCATTGTTTCTCTAAGGTTGGAATCAGCTCGAGAATTTTGGGCAGAGCTTCTGCGTCGTATTTCTAGGATTGGAATCAGCTCAAGAATTTTGGACAGAGCTTCCGCGCCATTTTTCTAGGGTTGGATTCAGCTTAGGAATTTTGGGCAAAGCTTCTGCGCCGTTTTTCTAGGGTTGAAATCAACTCAGGAATTTTGGGCAGGGCTTCCGCACCATTTTTCTAGAGTTGGAATCTGCTTAGAAATTTTGGGCAGAGCTTCCGTGCTATTTTTTTAGGGTTGGAATCAGCTTAAGAATTTTGGGTAGAGCTTCCCTGCCATTTTTCTAGGGTTGGAATCAGCTCAAGAAATTTGGGCACGTGCCATTTTTCTTGGGTTGGAATCAGCTCAGGAATTTTGGGCAGAGTTTTCACGCTGTAATAAAAGTATTGAATTTAAATAAGAAGAATTTGAGCAGAAGTTTAATACTAACCTGATATGGACAACCTGGCTTCTGGCAATGAGACAGTCAACTTCAACTAGCTTAGGATTCTTCACTCTTTTTCTTTCTTCTCTCTCTTTTGGAACAATGTTAGGGATTTTTCTTAGGGATTTTGCTCTCTGTTGTTTTCTGTCTATTCTTTTCTGCCTGTTGCTTTCTTGCCAGACTTTTATAGTGACCCAAGGGTCACTATTTGTAGGAGAGGAGGAGGGGCAGAGGTGTAAAAACACCCAAGGCCGTGAGAGGGGGGGCCAAATCCATGTAAGCCCCCCACAAATCCGTGTAAGGGATTACATGGATTTGTAATCCCTTACACAATCTGTGTAAGGCCTTACACGGATTTGTAATCCCTTACACAATCTGTGTAAGGCCTTACACGGATTGTGTAAGGGTTTACACGGACCCCCACTTCGTGTCACCCCGCTAGTGTATGTGTCACCCCATTGTGTAGTGAAAATAGGTACGGGTCACCCTGTAAAGCTTTGAAATAGTACGTGGTACCCTATGAGGCTTTGAAATACCCTGTAGCACCCTCTTACACCTCTAGATACTCTCCTAAACCAGGGGCTACTCCCCAGCCTGGGCGGCAGTAGCCTTTGGTGGAGTTCCTATCTCGTCAATAACAGTCGGTAAGTTTTGGTTTGGATAGGGTCCGGTTTAAGTTCAATGTTTGATTTTGGTTTGATTTTGGTTTGATTATGGTTTGAATTATGGTTTGATTAAAAGTCTGATTAATGTTTGATTATGGTTTGATTTAAAGTTTAGGTTATGGTTTGATTTAAGGTTTGATTATAGGTTTGATTATGGTTTGATTTAAGTTTGATTAAGGTTTGATTAAGGGTTTGATTTTAGTTTGATTTTGAGGTTTAATTTTAAGTTTTGATTTTAAGGTTTAATCTTAAGTTTTGATTTTGGTTTGATTTAAGGTTTAATTTTAATTTGATTTTAAGATTTAATTTTAAGGTTTAATCTTAAGGTTTCATCTTAAGTTTTGACTTTGGTTTGATTTAAGGTTTAATTTTAATTTGATTTTAAGGTATAATTTTAAGGTTAAGGTTTGATTAAGGCTTGGTTAAGGGTTTGATTTAAAGTTTAATTTTAATTTGATTTTAAGGTTTAATTTTAAGGTTTGATTTAGGCTTGACTAAGGGTTTACTTTTTAAGTTTTGGGTTCGGGTTTAGGTTGGGGTTCTAGTTGGGTTTAGAGGTTCGGGTTCTAGTTAGGTTTAGGGTTTGGTTTAAATTAGGGTTTAGGGTTTTGATTAGGGTTTAGGGTTTTTGTTTGGTTTGGTTTGATTTGATTTGGTTTTTGTTTTTTTCTTGGTTTGGTTTGGTTTGATTTGGTTTTGGGTTGGCTTGGTCTGGTTCAGGGCTTGGTCTGATTTGGTTCAGTTTAGGGTTTGGTCTGGTTCAGGTTTTGATTTGGATTAGGGTTTGGTTTGGTTCAATGTTTGATCTGGTTTGGTTCGGTTTAGTGTTTGGTCTGGTTTAGGGTTTGGTCTGGTTCAGGGTTTGGTCTGATTTAGGGTTTGGTCTGGCTCAGAGTTTGGTCTGGTTTGGTTCAGGGCTTGACCTGGTTCAGGGTTTGGTTCTTTCTGGTTTAATTGGTTCAAAGTTCAAGTAGGCATTACAACACACCTGGGTATCCGTTTTTTTCATACAAGATATCAATGAGACCGTGTGTCCGAATACTTTCCAATGATATGGGAATCGAACACTAGTTAGGCTTGATTATTGTTTTCTAGCAAAAGGTATTAATGGCCACTTCCAGTCACCTTCCCCGCATCATTTAAATTTTGACCAATCACAAGTTCTGGAATAGTTTGGATTTGTGCCGAAAATTCAACTTCAGAGAAAATATGTCTCCTCATTACCCATAATTCATCATTGCCGAGGGGGGGACAAAATTTGGTGTCTACACATCTTAACTAGGGTGTAGTAGTCTCGTCCGAGCTACCACCGATTGACATCAGCCAGCCAATACCTTACCCCTATTGGCAAGGGGTTATAGCACGGGGGTTGTGGTCCTAGCTCAGTCAATTCTAAATGCATACAAATCAGCCAATAGCATCCATACATCCATTGACCTTTGGGCCAATGGTACCGAAACATACCTCGACCACACCGTGCCCCAAACTATCTGAATCACAGTTCACATCCGCAGTCCACTTCCACACAATCCATATCCAATCATCCACAAGTGCAATAATAGAGATATACTTTGCAACACATAACATCACCATTCCGTTACACATGTGCAAACATGATACAAAATATATAGGAAACACTCTATTAAAGAAACTCACAATCACCCATTCATCGATATCGTAATCTGATGATTTTCACTGAATTCTCATCACCGCATATCCTCGCTGGTAAATTAGGTTTCTAACTATTTTCAAGTGTATATTTTTAGTATTTAAAGTATACTGCTGACTATTAACAACCCTAATCAAAACCTTCCTTTTACAAACCTACACAGACCTTATTTACAGCCCACAAAGACCCCACTCGTTGACCCCTTATACTAGGCTTTACAGAGGGTCACAAGCAGGTGACAGGCCCCACATCACAAGTATAAATTTTAAGTGGGTTTCCTCTTCCAATTCAACAAGAAGAAATAACCCTAGATCCAACATGCGCTGCCTTACTGAACATTCAGCAGTATACAAGTATGGGCACTGCTGGCTTGGGTTTCCCAACATGACAACCACTCATCTGAGGATGTACAACCTTAGGTGTATGTCTGTACCATGATTCAGCCCCAATTGAGTGTGAATGGATGCATTGAACAGACATTAGAGAGAGACTAAGAATGGAAATCCCAATTCAGCTTCGACCTATTTCCCTCACTAATTTAATACTGCCATGAGCAAAAGCGGTCAAGGATAGCCTGGCATTAATCCAACGGCCCCGATCTGGGATCCCAAATTTTACAACTACTAGTCCTATATTCAATTTGGGTAACATGAAATTTTAAGGAATTAAATTCCAATTGTTGAGGAAATTGAGACTACTTAATTCAAAAAGGGGGTTGAACCCAATAGCTCTTAACCTCAATTTCTATACAAACCTACAATCCAATTTTTCCCTTTGGATGAGGTACTGCAATACCCCATATCAGCTACGGATTAAGCTAAAATTGTGTCTCACATCTCAATTGTTAAATTATATAGGCAATAGAGAGGAATTTAATAACATAAAATTGAAACCAAACTTCCTCTAGTGAATTCCACAAATTAGGTGGGTTAATTGGGCAATACATTATGTAAGACTTCAACTTCCATCTTCAATTACATGATCTCAACCCTACATGTGAAACCCCTATATTTAGAGAGTTCCAGAGATGGGTTTAGGTCGTTGAACCACACTAGTCCTCCAAATTCATCTCTAGGAGCCTATTTCTTAACATATA
The DNA here is from genome assembly GCF_013358625.1 of Macadamia integrifolia. NCBI lineage: Eukaryota > Viridiplantae > Streptophyta > Magnoliopsida > Proteales > Proteaceae > Macadamia > Macadamia integrifolia. The sequence continues at coordinate 16,772,656 of NC_056570.1, forward strand.
AAGCTCAAACCCAGCTTGTGGGTGACTAGAAGGATAATTACAATTATGTACACTAATGAAAATGACATGTACAACAAACACACTTCACCAATTTAAGTTCTACAGTTAGGTTTCCAGCTTTAGGGAAGATGAATCCCTTGCATGCAGCCCAAAACCCAACTTTGGGTGGCTACAGAGATGATTCAAACCCTGTGTTCTACCCAATTATTACAGGAACAACATTCCATGCATGCAATCCAAGATTCTCAACTCTGGGGTGATGTATGCTTGGGGAAACTTGGCTGATTGCACATCTATGCTAGTGAATTGAACAAATCAGAGATGATACCCTCACCTCAATTGCTGGTACAATAGCAGGAGCAAGTGCAGCAACCATGGACAATAACCTCAGATGCATGCACAATCTTCTCTTTCCCTTCTCTTCTTCTTTTCCTCTCCCTCTCCACCAATTTCATAAGGTAAGAAATGAATAAATGGGAGGATGGAATCCTTTTTATAGTGGTTAACTGAAATCACTAAGGCCTGTCTGGCTTGAGGCTTTAAAATTAAATAGAATTAATCCTTTATACTGCTATGTGGGCCCATCCACTTATGTGTATGTCTAGTGTTATAGGACCAGCAAGACATGCCCTATCAGCCTATGGGGATGGTTGGTCCATGCCAGTGGGCTAGTGGGACCCACAATCTAAGAATGTTGAGGTAGGCCTATCCAACCTGGGCTCTTAGCAAGAGAGTGACGTGAGGAAAGAACAAGAGCAAGACCGGAACATAGCAAATTGCAAGCAACCTCACCGATGTGATATAGTTGGTCAGTACCACACTTTCTACAATTCAGTACCACCAGCAGGTGGGCACCGGCTTTCCGGTGGTGACATGGGTGACCTGCCGGTGGTGACATGGGTGACCTGCCGGTGGTCTCAATTATGCCCACCAAACAGTCATTTGTTTCGGGTCCTGAAGTCAGCTAGGTTCATGACCTTGGGAATTCAGAGTCGACCTATTTCCTTTCATCACTTGAGTTCACATACAGAGACAAAGTAGGGTAACCTTGCCCTCGGTGTACGCACCCTTTGCCAAGCAACCAACCCATCTGTCTTCAGTACACTGCTATGACCTGGCACCCGAGGCAAGAAGTTGTGTTTGGACACGGGGTGTCACAGATTTTTTGCTCTTCTGGATCTACCCAACGTTTCTAGGTATGTGATTTAACAGTTGTTTTCTTGATTCTTCGTGTTCAAGTAACCAGGAGGGATTGGATTCATGTTTAGCGATCTAATCGCAGCACCTCTTCCTAATCCAAGAAAAATTAGCAAGGAAGCAGAAAAGTTTGTCAACCACATCAAAGAAGAGCAAGAACAAGTGACTTTATCATGCCAACAACCGTTTCAAGGAAGCCTATGATTCTTGACGTTGACAACTTATATAAAGAAGGAGACTTGGTAATAGCACATTTGATTAGGTATGAACCTCCCACCTTATCATGGAGATCCCAAACAGCCAACACCAAATATTAAGGTATGAACCTCCCACCAACCAATCTTTCCTAAATTTTGGAGTTACTTAACTCAAATCAAGATCCATTACTACTAAAAATGAGACTTAAAACACAATATCTTGCTTGATGGAAGTACAAGCCGAAGTTGGAAGGCACTTGAACTAGTGGACACGAATTGAAAGGCTTGATTATCACATTTAAGGAAAATATGGTCTCTACAATCTCGTGACCGATTTCTTTCAAATGGGAAAATAATAAAATGTATTTATCAAAAATAAAAAATAAAAAGGAAAATAATATAATTATGACATTAAGCATTTAATGCTATACGTTCACATTGGCATTAAATACCCAACTTTACTTCCTCTTTCCTTCTGTTTACAATGTTTACAACAGCTCTCTCAACGTGTATGCGTGCGTGTGTGTGTGTAGGGATAGACTGAATTGTTAATCTTTTCATAATCTGGTTTCATTTTTTCATGTGTAGGCATAAGGTACATTAACATTCTTTTTCTTATATATGTGTGTGTGCACGTGTGTATGCACGTGTGTGTGTGTGTTTTGACTAGAGCAAGGGATAGACTGAATGGTTGATCTTTACATTTTGGGTGCATCATTGAAAAAGTCATATTTTTAGTTAGAAGTTCTCTAGTAAGTGAAAGAGTTCTACAATTGAGCGAGTGAGACACCAAGAGGGTCGTGGAGTTTCATAAGAAGGCCAGGCCAAGCCAAGATTTAAAAAACCTTCTTGCAGGGTTGCTTGCCTCATTATGAGACTCTACCTGCCTTAGGAATGGATGGTGCCTCTTCGATTCATCTCTTAGGTTCTTTCTTTCTTCTTTCTTTCTTTCTTTCTTTCTTCTTCTTCTTTTTTCTTTTTTTTTTTCTTTTTTTTTTTTTTTTTTTTTTTTTTTTTTTTTTTTTTTAATCAAGGTGTTCGGGTCAACTTACATGCACCTTGTCTAGCACAGCAACCTACCGTCATGATCTCCACTTAAATCACGGATGCACAGATGGGGAATCGAACCTGAGATCGTGCACCTAATCCACACAATCCCCAGTTCGCCCTAAACATCTGGGTAACCCACAGGTGGGTACAGAATAAAATAAGAAAACACACACACACACACTAACACAATGCGTACGAAAGGGTTCGATCCCTCGACCTCCTCCCTTGGGTGTCAGCTCCACAAGCCGAAACTACCACCACTAGGCTATCCTACTGTTCGTCATCTCTTAGGTTCTTCTCTCTCCCTGCTTCCATACTAATTTCCTCTGTCTCTCTTGTATGGTGCCTCTATGTCCCTGCCTTTTCTAAGAGGTGATCATCCACTAATCCTTTTTGAGCCTCAAGGTGGTTTTTTTGAAGCAACAAGAAAACCAAAACTCAACAGGGGTGCTAATGGTAAATCAACTTGACCATTTGGAGAGAGTGGTCTACGATCAGCAACAAGAAAAGGTTGATCGTAGATCAATAAATGATTATTTTTCACCCTTGTTATCTTTATACTTGTTTTCCCCATTTCTAAGAAATTACCCCAATTTTCTAGTTTATTTTGAAACTTGATTTGAGCTATGTCAAATTGTCTTGTTAAATCTATGATTTAGGGCATATTTTGAGGTCATATTATGTCCAAACCTTCAAATTTAAGTAGAATTTTTTTTTTTTTTTGGGGATTGGGGGGGGGGTGAAAGAATGCTATCTAATCGTGAGCCCCTACACCCAGACATAGGGCCACGTGAAAAAGATCGTCCTGTAGTTGAAGCTTCTACACACTCTTTCATTGGTCTGTATGCTAATGTAGTAGTAATACAACTAGATAGAAATCTCTCCCCAACCCCACCCCCACCCCTCCCCACCTTTTTTTTTTGATATCTTTAATGTGACATATTATCCTATGGGCGAGAGAACTTTGCAGGTCTAGAGTAGGAAACACCAAATAGGAGGGATCTAGATCCTTTGGCTCCTGAGCGCCGATTGCCCCAGGTCTTGCCCATAGTTACTGTGGCGAGAGCCACGTGTCCAGGCGAGGATCCAACGACTTTTGACGCCTCGCTTTTTGTGCCTCTGTCAACGTCTCATTCGCCGTGCCTCTTTTCAAAGCGTTGGACCTTCGTCTAGACACATGGCGTTCGCCCAAGTAGATATGGGCCGATCTGAGCGATAGGCGCTAAGGAGAAAAGTCGAATCCCAATAGGAGAGCACATAGGAGCATATTCAATGCATATCAAAGGGGGGCGAGGCAGTCTTTTCACACCGGTATAACCTGGGCGTTTCCTGCGGCGGACTGGTATTCAAAATTAAGATGCTATGTTTAGCTTAAAAATCTATCCTATCACAGGAAAAACTTGATACATCTCATTTTTCTTGACCAATCCGAAACAGGTAGAAAGACAAAAATTAATTAAAAAAATAGAAATAAATAGATAGAAAAGCTGCTTCTCCTTCCTTCCGACCGACTACCAGTGCATTGTTTCCTCACAATACAAAGATCTTCCTCCGTATTGAATGCAAATTACTCTTACAGCGAACTCTCTACCTTTCTCGATACCTTCTCCCTACTGTCCCTTGTGTCTCTTCTTCTTCTTCTTCTTCTCCTTCACCAACGTTTCCTCACACAAGCCCACGTTTTTAAGTTCAGCTGTGCCAAAAAACCTTTGATTTTTGGCCTTCGGCATAGTATGCTATGCAATTCTGAGACCAATCTCTCTCTCTCTCTCTCTCTCTCTCTCTCTGACTTATTTATCTAATCCATGTGGTCTCATTCTGTTAACCCTTCAAAAGCTTCAGCTGTTTCTTGTGTTCTTACACCCTTATAACGTCTGGGGTTTCTAATCTGCTCTCTGTTTCTGTTTCTGTTTCTATGGAACTTCGTTTTCACATTCAAGGGACATTTATTTTGTGGTGTCTTGAGACTTTTGACCAGATTTCCAGCTCCCTTGGATATGAGATTGATAAATTAATTCGTTTTTTCGTGAAGTGTGGTTGTGAAAACTTCTAGGACTGGTGCTTCAATATGTCGCCTCAGCAGCAAAATCTATCAGAACTCCAGCATTCTTTAGAGCAACAGATGTGTTCCAAAGATGGGCAAGATATAAGGGACAACACTACTAACCCATTTTCCATAAGGTAACATACTCATATTCTCTTCTGGGTTTATTTCCTTTTATTTTTTATTTGTTCTTTTGAGTTACTCTTTCTTCCTTGGAAGAGACTATATCTTTGATCTTATGCTCATGGTGGAGTCTCATGATTCATTGCATGCATAAACTATTCTGTTCTATTGCTTGCACTTTGCAGCTTCTTTATCGTCTGTTTCTTCACTTTTGTCCACCTGGTTGTGGTTTTTGTACATATGATATGGAATTTTGATGCGGCTGGTGAAGCTCAAGTACATTCTGCCACTTGGGTTTTGATTTCAATAAGATTGTCTAGAGGATATGATTTTGAATTTTTTTCTTCTTAGATGGGTTTGTTTTGTATCCATTTCATTTTATAATTTCAATGGTTTGTTGGATTTAACTAAAAAATCACAGATTCATATGAGATGACTTCTTTAAATTAAATGGTGCTCTGAGATGTTGTTTTAACTATTATCTTCTAGCTCTGTTTGTCTTCCATTTTTATCTTGCCATCCAATTGTTTGCAATTTTGTGTGTGTTACGAATGATTGATGTCTCATTCTGGGTGTAGCTTCTGTGCTGCAATGGTATTATTCATGTTTCAGCTCGTTTTTGTTTGTTTTTCGGCAATGTTACCATGATATTCATGATCCATTGCATGCATAAATTATTGATGATGGTATTATGATTTTATTTGTTATATTGCTTTCAGCTTGCTTATTGATAGCTTGTTTTTCATTCTTGGACATCATTGTTGTCCCCTTCGTTGTGGTTTTAGTACATATGATATAAATTTTTGATGTGGAATGTGAAGCTCAATTACATTCTGCAACATAGGTTTCAGAAGATTAGCTCCACCCTTTTAGGCACTGGTTTGATCATGATACCTAAATAAGATGATTCTTGAACTTCCTCAAGGATACTCAACCATGTTATTTTCTAATTTCAATAGTTTATTTGAACTACCAAATTAGCACAGATTCTTAAAAGGAATGTCTTTGAATTAAACAGTACTCTGAATTGTTTTAAAATTGTATATTCCAGCTCTGTTTGTTTTCCCCATTTTTTCTTTACATCTATAAATGTCAGTTATTTCGTATGTTCCAAATGATTCATGTCTCATTCTGGGTATGGCTTCTTCCTGCAGTGGTATTATCCAAGTTTCGGTTTTGGTTACACTTTTGCTTCGTTTTTTCTTACATCTGTAGGTTCTCCTCCCATTTGGCTTGTTCACACTGTCATGATATGAAACAGACCTGAACCATTAGTGTTATAGTGTTTGCTTTCTTAACTGGGTTTACCTGAGATTTTTTATTTGAGAATGACTTGTTCATCCTTGATTTGTCTTTATCACAGGCAGTATGTTTTTGAGGCTCGTCAAAAGGACATCTATAGTAATTGGCCATTTCCAGATGAACATTTGAAAGTCTGTTTGAAGAATGGTGTTAGCAGAATTCTCCCACCTTTTGAGCCTAGTTATACAGTTAGGAATTCATCACATAAAAAAGATGTTGGTCAGAATTGTGCAAATAAGGAAGATTCAGATGTTGGCTTCATTGATAAGAATTCCAATCGGATTGATGGAATAGATGAAAATCTTGAAGTTGCAGGTGATGTGATCATGGACACAGCAATTTCTGAAGTTTTAAAGAAAGTAAGCCATTTATGTCTTAATTGTAATAAACCCGAGCATGGAGAAGCCAAAGGTCTGAGCTCTAATGTTGGTGAACATCCTTTGCTCCAAATTGTTGTGGCACTGCCTTCCACCAAGGAATTTAGAAATAAAAGACAAAAACATAAAGGGAGACCTATGAAACATAAAGGGAAACCTAAGAAACGGAAATTGGCAGATATTTTGACTGAAGCGAGGCCTTGCACTTTGGAGGATATCAATGGGCTCAAAGAATCAAATGGGGAAATGGATCCAAGTAGCACACCATATGGTTTTGTTCATAATTCAGTAGAAACAAAAAATTTTGAAGAGGGAGGAAAAGAAAGCACGACTTATTTTCAGCATTATTGCAGACCTATACTCAAAGGGGGAATCCAGAAGACAAAACACCCAGGAGATGACAATGCAGGCAATGGCAGTTTGTTTGTAAAAAGGAGACGTGTACTGAAGTTCAAACTCAATGGGAATAAATCTAAATTATCTAACAGAGTAATTATTCCTCCTGGAACAGTTGAAAGGGAATGGGATTCAATAAAAAGTGAAAATTTTGTTGATGAAGGGAAGAAAAAGAACAAAGTTGAGTATGATTCTGAACCAAAGTCAGATGAGGAGTTACACCCAAAATATCATAGTGCAGGTGGTGGAACCTTGTCAGCAAAGAAGAAACTAAAAATGAAGGTCAATTTTAGGGGATTTAAAGCTAAGTCACAAAATACATGCATATCTAAATCAGAGAATAGGAAAGAAGGGTACTCATTCTTCTCTAACCTTTTAGACTCTGGTAGAATTGTCAAATTTCTTTTAGTAGAATCACAAGAAGACACAATATAACTTTGATTTCTATATATGGTATGGAAGTATGCAGTTGAATGAAAGCGGATGCCAAAAAACGGGAGACTAGTTTTCAAAAGGTGAGATCCTGACTATTTATAAATGGTGATTCATCTTAATTACCTGTTCCCAGGCTTCTTAAATTAGATGTGGATGTGTAAGATTACTTTTCATCTTGCTTGCAGTTTCTAAACTTGGGCTGAGAGTGGGTTCAGATTTCAGCATATATGTATCAAGTGCATATCATGCTTGCTTGAAAATATTTTTCTTATCCCAACTTCTAAGAATTAATCTATTGTGATTTTTTTTTTAAAGAACTTCAATCTTTGTTTAAAAGTAGACGTTTTATTTCTGGGAAGCACTTGATTTTATTTTAATTGTTGTTCTTCCCCCACCCCACCCCTCTTCCTCTTGGAGGAATGCTTAAAGTTGCTTCATCTCGATTGTTGGCGCTTAGTACATATCTAAGCAAATAAATAAAATTTGTGCTCCTGTGGCTAGATCAAGCAAAAGCACGGACAGGTGGTGTTAGCAGGGATGAAGTCAGAAACCCTCTTGAGAAGATACTTTATGGATCTTAACAGAAAAGACTATGTTTCTATGTTATAGACTTGTACAATGAATTATATCGAAACTTAATAGCTTGTCAAACCTAAGTACCTTGATTTTCTAAGAACTACTCCATGGATATAATCTAGTCTTCTCTGCAATATCTTCTCTTTTTTATTTCCATTAATATTTTCATCATGAATTATTTTTCACTATCTTGATACACTACCTTATGCCTTCCCCTTGACTTCTTTGGTATCAAGCTTTAAGTAGAACTCCTTCAGTGCTGTCACTCTTCTTTGGGTGTGACTGAATACCATCTCAACAGAATTTCAGTTTTCACTTTTTTAGTCTCCTTTTCTATATTCAATGGATAGTCAAACATAAACTAGATAAATATTGGTGTTTCCCATATACTAACAAATGCAGCAGTACAGATTTTATGCATGTTGCATCTTTTCTGTGCCCCTCCATTCTCCACCTATCCCTCTCTTTCTGTTCCAAGTTCATGGTGTGAGAAGAAAAATCATTTAGTTTCTAGCTATAATGGATTGAATATTTTTATGACGAGGATTCATCACTTCATGAAGTGGTGAAAAGTAGAGACTAATGGGTATACTGAGATTTAATGGTAAAGTTCATTCAAGGATATGTTATTGGAGAGACCTGTTGTTGATTATGCACTAAGCCACTATGGTCAGGCCCAGTCAGGACACTTTTTGGAAGTTCAAGGCAGACCTATGAGTGGTATAGGTTGGAAAGGCCTTACTAAACACAATCACATGACGTAAGAGTTTTATTAAGGTAAATCTACAAATGTGTATGAGAAACCTTCATCTTTTGAACTTAATATTTAAACCCATTGGGCTCAATTTGGTTTCAATTTTAAGTTCCATGCAGACCCAGCACACTTTGGCCTAACCCATCTTATTGGAAAAGAACATAAAGAGTGATCCTTATGAGTCAGTGTGTTGAAATCCCCTTCTATATTTGGTCATTTGATCAATAACAACAATTATAATAATAACTGACTCATTTCTTGTTCAGGTATCTTATTGATAACCAATATAGTGTTTTTCTCGTAACTTATTACTTTGTTCAGGTGATGTGGTATTAAGATGGTCTTACAGGTGCATATATCCACATAAATATTTGTTAGAAACTGAAAGTGACCATGACAAAGGTTGGAGTCATCAAGATAGAAGGGGAAGACTACTAATATACTTTTTTTTTTTTGGGGGGGTGGGGGTTGTGGAGGGGACAGGGTTGGGCTTCTATATAGGAATATGAGAACTATTATTTTCTGGTTAAAATCCTTATGATGATAAAGCAAACTTAATTGATAATGATCAGATGTTAATTTTAAAACTGCTATCTTGAGTCTTTCTCCAGGATGACTCAAATCCTTGACCCAATGCTATTTGGTCTTCCATCACTGTCCTTTTCGACTTATACAGATAGCTAATGAGGCTTTTGATCTTGATACTAATTTGGATGTTATCTTTCTCAAGTCATGGTATCTTTACACTAACTAACTCTAGATGGTAGTTGTAGTTTAACTGCTTTCGACCATAGACAATTTCTGGTATTTCATATGGGGTTCTAAATTCTTGTGTATTTCTCTATCTGAACATACAATATAGAGAAATACCATATATATATATATATATATATTGAATTTACCTAGCTTATATTGAAGCTTAAATGCACCAAAAAAGTATTCTTTACTGATAAACGATAAATTGTGAATGTCTCAGGTTGTCTGAGGTGGCAAGACTATCAGCTGATTGGTTGAGTGATTCTCTGTGACATGAAGAGTTATCAACTTCTGGAATTGAGTAGTGGGGCTTTTGTAAGGCCTGAGGTCCCAAATTCAGGAACAGGAAGAGTAATTTCTTTCTGAATTTTTCAGTGGCACTGCCTCCAAAGAGCATGAGGATCGGTTCACTTCCCTGAGACAGACGTAACATGACTTCAAGTCGTTCTTCTTTCTTTTCTTGTAACTGAAACCCTGTTTACTGTTAAATATAGGCTCTGATTATATTGATCAGTAATCCTCCTTATTCCGTCTTCTTTTTCTTGTTCAGAACTCAAAGCAATGAAGTATAATGGATTTCATTTCTTTACTGAAATTTCTTTTATAAAACTTAGTTGTCTCCAGTGCAGATATGATAATTTCTGCTACTGTTGTTTTTCCTGTGTGCTTAAGGCTCCCTTGTCATTCATACAATCAAGAACAAAGGATTGATGTGCTGTTCTTAGATCTGGGATTGTGCATCTCAGTTCTTCCTTCCTGCAATAGCAAACTATACTATAATTCCTTACATAACGTAAGATAACTTCTTTCTAATTTAAGACCAATGCCTTGAATTCAACTGACTTCTCATTTAATTGGAGAAATTGGGGTAACTTCCAGCCTCAGCTTAGTTTCGAGAGCAGAAACAGTATTTAGGAGTATCTCTGTAGGAGCTTCACTATGAGGTCTGAACTTGTAGATGGCAGCAAGTTTGGCATAAGTTAGTACCTTAAAGGGCTGATTAATCTTGTTTTTGGTTTTAGCATGGCCTTGGCAGCAATTGAGAGAAGTATCTATTAATGTTCTTTGCATTTGAAGAGGGAAGGAAAAATCCATTTGATTAAAGTTACTGAGAGGAAGATAAAAGGACCTGCCAATGTATCTTCCTCCTTGTCTCTATTAATTTGTAGCAACCTCGTGCTTCCAACTCTGCCAAGGATTCTATTCCTTCTAGGACATAAATTTTCTCTAGATTTTTGCATTCTCTAATGTTTAAGCTTCTCAATCTTTTCAATTTTGACAAATTGGATAGCTCTGATAACAATGCATCAACTCTTCCAAGAATTCTGTTCCTTTGAGGCCACGAATTTCCTTAATATTTTCACAACCTCTAATGTTTAATTCCTCAATCTTTTCAGCTTTGATAAATCCGAAAACTCCATTAATTTGTTGCAATCCTTCATATCAGTGAAGATTCTATCCGCATAATTTCTATCATCCTTGAGCTGTCAAGATTGATAAATAAGTCTAGCCGTTCTCGAGCCCAATGTTCCTGCTGTCATTGAGCCCAACGTCTTTATGACACAATGACTCTACCATTGACAATTTGCCACAACAAACCTCACTCACATAAATGAGCCTACCATTGTTGACACAAGCATTGAAATTTCATTATGATAGGACAAAGTCTCCTACCATTTTTAACACAAGCTTTGAAGTCTCATTTAAGTTTTCGTATAAGACAATGTCATTGTCCATATCCCATTAAAGATATTGAGATATTGTAATCTTTGTCTATTACAATGACACATACTATGTACTATATTTAAGAATTGGTGAATATGAAGCAAAGTAGTGACTTCATTAACACTTCAAGACTATAAATTTCCTTTAGATTTGCACAGTTGAAAATGTCTAATTCCCTCAATATTTTCAGGTTTGACAAATATTTCAGTATTCTTACCAATGATTCGCAAGACTTTTCGAGGGAAGCTTTGGGAGGTATCCAAGACATTTGCATTCATTAAGTGATAATTCTTCCAAACATTCCAAATTTGAGATTGGGAGATTGAAAAGAGAACTGCATCCTCGAAGATCCAATATTCACAGGCGCGGAAACCATGAGAAGTCAGGAGAGTCAGAGAGATGGGAACAGTAATTAAGAATAAGAACCTTTGACTTTTGGAACTGATGTCAAACAAAGAAATTTTATCCATTTTAACAAAATCTGAAACATTTGGAAAAAAGCATGGGAAACCAATCCTATCAATGTCCATCAAACCTTGTTTCTTGGCAAGTTTATGTAACAGATACATTATCTCATAAAATTGATTTGAAATAATGATTGTGGGTAGCAAATAGGGGATTAATCTAACTCCTTCTGTTGGAACTGTGAGTTTAACTCAAGACTTTAAGTTGCTGGTTTTATGGCGTGGGAGTACAAATTAATCGAATCCTTCATCTATTGGAGAGATTGATAGGGTAATTTTCTTCTAGGTTGTTCCTACTATTGAAACATGTTCGTCACAGTTCAAAACTTGAAAACAGCACTCTTCTATGAAGCTGGGGGTAAGGCTGCATACATTTGCGCCTCCCAAACCCTACAATAGCGGGAGCCTCGTGCACTGGGCTGCTCTTTTAATGGTCATATTGCAAGCCCTTATCTTCTTGGTGTAACATAACATCATAAAAAAAACCATCTCCCTCATCTCAACTCTTTCTCCACTAACAAACCCCCACACTCCCTGCCCAAAAATAAATAAATAAATAAATTAATTAATTAAATTAAATTAAATAGCTCTATAAAATATAAATTGAACACATAGATAATGTATCTATGATGCTTTATCATGGATTTAGTTTCTTAATGGATATATAAAAAGTTTTTTTATAGTAGTCAGATTCAGGGATCTTGCATTCTTGACATTTCTGAAAATCAAATATGCCAAAACAATAAAATACAGCTCCTTAAATAATAGTGCATCAAGCCTACATCATACCTTGTTGCCCTTTATTCAATAATGCCTCTTGTAATGCCATTTTTCTGGTGGCCATCAGGATGCAAGCTCTGTAACTTTAAATTACACATTGTATTACAGCCTCATTCCACACAACAGGAGGAAGATCAGCCACATTATTAGCTTTGTCTGTGTTATCGTTTCCAGCTGATGGCAATGTGGTGGGATTTCAATTCACAGTTTTTCCTTTTGGGTTTTGTATCCATCTGGGAATGCCTATATGTTAATATTTGTATATTCTTCTATTTTTTTTATTTATTTTTTCTTATATTCATGCTGATCCTTTAGCAAAAGACAGTTTAAATTTAGTTAATAAATTCTTTACAGTTCTTGGTTGAAAAAGTTTCCATTTCCTTATGTCCTACATGGCCATGCACACTTGTCTTTGCTGTCTGGAATTGGTTATTATACAATCAAGCCTCTTTCACGTTTTGCTGATTTTTAGTTAAAACATTTGATTCAATTGACTATAGTTGTCAAGGCATCGCCTAAGTGTCCAAGCAGCTCAGCCCAGACAGATGACTAGGCAATGCCTAATCGCCTTGCTGGTGTTGCGTTGAATTTATTCTACCTTTGTTCATATTGGCGGTGTGACAATTATGCTATTGAACAATAATATCACATGTGTGCTTTAATTTCAATTGATGATGTCCCATCATTCTCTCTTAAGGATGAAAATTTGAACAAATGACCCACCAAGACCTACCGTAGTACTAGTACAAGAGGTCCTTTGGCAAGCTTTATGTAGGGGAAGCACATCGGTGCATAGAGAGATCATAGAACCTGTAAGCTGGTTGAAACTAATTTGTGAACCATATATAGAATTTGACCTTACTTGCTAATTTCCCACTGATTGGCTTAAAAGAAAACTTTAATATGCTGAAGAAACAAAAATCTCCACAGATCACTTAAGCATTTAATAAGCATTTAGTTTTTGTGGCTGCTAATAAATACTTATCAGAAGATTCAGGTTAGGCCCATGTATTTTACACAATGGCCAATTTTTTTTATTTATTTATTTATTTATTTATTTATTTATTTATTTATTTTTAATATCAACTGTGGAACCATTCTAGGCAAACAGCCGGTGGAAACTAAAGCTAATGGCGTTCTTGAAGGACTAAACTCTGCATTTCAGTCAGGATGGAATATCAGTATGGTTCATAACAAAAGAGTTACATCGTTTTTCCCTACTCGATCAGCAACCATTGGCCCTGGCACTCTAACGATCTTTTTAGATATCTACACAAAGTATAAGAATATTTCTTTCCGCCATGTGAATTGGGTGTCTTCTAATGCAACTATTTAATACGCACCCTAGAAGGCTTTGGACCATCGTGTTAATGATTTTATCTGTATTGTATATATTCCATCTTTTTAGTGATAAAATTTTTCTTTAGACATATTAAAAAAAAAAAAATAGTATTATGATGAGTTGTAATTAGATAGCCTCCATACTTTCCCAAAATGTCGCAATCAAAATAAATCCTCCAATTATACTTTATGGGATCTCATCTCACAATATGACCTCTTTCTCTCTTACCAATTAAAATATGGGATATAATATTATATGATTTCATTCTTAATGAAATCTCCCAACTTAGTTGTCAATCATGATACAAATCTACAATAATGGGTTAGACAATGAATGGGAAGTCGTGGAATCCCAATCTTAACATTCCAGATTCCACGTATCAGATCAATCACCAATGCCACATCTCAATGTGAAATTTATCAATATATATAAACACATCTAAGTAGATGTAACCAGAATTTCAATTTAAGTAGATAAATTATGCATCTTCCTCTACAATACAATATGACATTATAAACTACAGGACATGTATAACATTATTGTCAAAACCCTACTCAATCAAAATCAATTTTATAATTCCAATTGGACCTGTAGATACGTTTTCAAAAAGTTTGTGAAATAATTGTTAATAAAAATTTTAATTTTCAAAACTTTACAAACAATACCAAAATGCCACTGATATCAGATTTGTGTCCAATCAACTAGACAATTATAGAGATTCTCTCTCTTCGATATTCTCCCAATTAGGGCAATGTTCTACCGAAAAAAAATCACGACAATGATTCTATGTTGGACATCTCTTTCAAATATGGTCAACCATTGTGAATCCAACACATTGATGTATATCAAGGGAAACATCAACCATTGCTATGTCAAAACTTTCAATGTGTAACTATACCGATAAGTACCCCCCAAGTCAAGGGACCAACTATACATTATTGAAGAGAATATCTTTCTAAATCAACAATTAGTAACACACATGTGAAATTTTCTATGATTTGATTCAGTGTTCATATTGTATGTACACTTTCACTTGTACCCTGGAATCTTCATTCCTAAGTGCACAATGTGACGATCATATGCAGAGGGTCTATGTCACGCCCCGCCTCCACTCAGCTGGAGGCTGATGACATGGACAAACACACATGTCCACAATCCATCCATGATCCACGATGCAATACTTTAAGTTCATAAAACTATGAAATGATTTTACAATCACATAGATAATAATAATCAAAATATAAACAGTTGGTGATGTCTAATGATATTTACCATATATATCAAAAAGAAGGTTTTCACAATCGAATCAAAATTACATTCATGCCCTAGGGCTACTTCTGATAAGTACCAAAAGAAACAAAAATGAAAGATGATACTCTCATCCCCAGCGTGCTCTGAATGCACAATCGTCACATATGCATCCGTCCTCATGCATGGCCAGCTTCCCATCCCAAAGGTCACTATAGAGAGTCAGCTCCTCCATCACAGACTCCGGATTGTTACATAAATCAACATCTAAAAATGGAGCAACAACGGAGGAGAGCTTCCATGAAGCCCAGTGAGGGGTACACACAAACATTAGCAACAATTCATGAAATAGAAAACAATATACGTGCCCGACCTAACCAATATGAATGTAATGACAATCTAGTTATTAGCAAACAATTCTAAGCAATAGAATCTAAGTCCAAAGTGGGTATTAGTACTACTACAACATAGGTGGTATCCCCAGTCACGAATGTACGTTATTGATCCCTAAGGATACAAGCTAGTTGCGAGACAGGAGCCTGCAGATCCCGGTCCAGAGAATCCCTTCGGGTCACCCCGCAAACCCTATTAATAATCCCCCATAATATACCTCATCACCAAATCAAACATCACATGATGGTTTGTCACAACACCAGTACCCCTCACCTCTGTCACTAGAAATCGTCCCCAACCTCGGTTCATTGGACGGTAGGATTAACCAATACATAAACCCCTATTGGTAAGTGCTATAGCACTTGATTTATTTTTCCTAGCCCAGTGCAATCTAGCATGATTGAGTCACATCACAAACAATTTCACACACCCCGTGGGCATACAATGCCAGAACCAACTTTCAACCACCCTATACCTCACACTCACCCACCATAGGTATGCAGTACCGAAACCAACCTTCGGCCACCCTGCACCCTAATCTCACACACACATACACACACTCTCTCACCCTGGGCATGCAGTGCCGGAACCCAACCTTCGGCTACCCTGCATCCCAGTCACACACACACACATGCACAACCACAATTCATACCATCATGTCACATCAGCGTTCTTCACAAGAAATATGATTATAATATGCAAAATGATATGATCATCCACATATGCAACATAATATAAACATTCCATAAAATTGCACAAAATCTCCTCACCTCTAATATCAAGTGTCGGTGAACAGCTGATGATCTCATGCTGCATTGTCCCGTCACTTCTTGGTTCAACTCCTAGGATACATAAGGTTGTTAAGTAAATTAGTTATTTATAGGGAAGTGGGACATTAGGGTACACGTTCTGGCTTCATTTCTTATTTTCCTTTTTCTTTGAATCATTCTTAAGTTGGGGGTTTTATGATTATAAGGCTAACTTATATGTGGGGGATTTTCACCCACCTCAATTAGCTTAGATTTTGTGTGTTTAGTGGGTAATTAAGATAAGGTAACACAATATACCAAATCCCTAATTTCTTCAAGTCTAGGTTAATCAAAATTGGGGAAAATCGGTTAGGTTCATGTAGTGACCACCAATGGTTTATATAGTCATTCTAAACCACCATTCACGTGTTTGATTTCATTTTCCCCAACCCAATTATGGGTTTGACTTGTTGGTTAAATAAGATTTCGGCAAAATTCATTATTCTAGATTTTAGTTGCCCAAATTTGGGGTTTAAGGTGGAGATTTCCTAAAGGAATGCTATAGACTCAAATTGATCCATTAACCTTACTAGGGTAGGTCCCCTCAACTAAATCCCTCTCCCAATTGGTAGTCTTGAAAAATGGGAAGGTGGACTTTTAGGAAATTTGGGCAATTTCTCCATTTCTAGGTTTTGTGTTGCCCAAATTGGGGTTTTTTTGATAGGGCTTTCTATAAATAAGGTCCATACACTCAATGTGAGTGACTAACCTTGCTAACTAGGTACCCCACACCGAATCCCCAAATCAATTTGTACATGGGGTATGCGGGTAGGGAGATTTTGGTTGGGATTCTCCATCTTGCGTAATGGAGGAGAGGAAATAAGAGAGAGACTAGCGTATGGAGCGTGTAGAGTGAATGGAACTTATCTTACTTGGTAGGATCCTTGCTCCTCCTTTGCTTCCTCCTCCCTTGATGTCCTTCTCTTCTTCTTCTTCTTCTCCTTCTCTTGTTCTAACTTGGTAGGTAGAGAAGAATGAATGATAAGAGTCTCACTGCAGGTGCTGACACTCTCTGGTGCATCACCTAATAATAAAAATTCAAATTTGATTGGATTAAGGCACGGGGTGTAACAGTCCCCTATTCCATACAAACGATATGTCCCCTTCAATATTGAATTGAAAAAGGATAAATCCTTTCCCCAATAGCGCCAAACTTATATTTCCCTTCTTGACTCCCATCTAATATCATCCATAGAGATGACTCGAAAGTTCAGTTTCCCAATCAATGCAAAATAAAAACTTTGAAGCCTCTCTTTATAAGCATCTTGAGGTATAATAAACTTGGTAAGAGATCCAGCCTGAATCAATTCCCGAAGCTCTTCCATGTCCAGCAACACACCACCCACAACTGTAACATATAATTGTTTAAAGCCACACCACCGTCATCTTCCCTTGTATCACTAGCGACACTCAAACCAAGTTTCTGCACCCAACCACCGATTGGGGGTTTAAAACTGAACCAATCTCGATCGGAGGAGCAAGGTTAGGGATCCTAGGACATACATGTAAGTAGGGGTGTTAATTGGTCGGGCCGTGCCAGTCTCGATTGGGCCTAGGGTGTGGAGGGCCCATGTCCTTGGACCATGACCTACATATTTAAGGAATGAGTCAGTCTCGGTCGATGTCATGTCAAGCTCAGTTGGGTTCCAGGCTTTAATCAGGCTTCTCCTAATCGAGCTAATCGGGCTATAATCAAGCCTTAAATGGGGTAATGTAACAATAAAGCCTTAAACTGGCCTTAACGGTCTTTACTTTTCTTAGATTTAAGATACTTTAATTTATTTTGTTAAATCATCAAAAATTTTAAAAAATATATTACACTTAATTACAGTCTATAATTGATAAAAATATCAATATATACCCTATTCTATTGCCCCCCCCCCAAAAAAAAAACCTATATAAAAGGTTAGGCTAAACGTGTCGGTCTGAGTCGGGGTTGTAAATTGGCCGGGCTAGTCGGGAGGCACATCGGGTACCCCTTGCATCGTGTACTACCTACTTATAAATGGGTTGGGCTTAGGCCCGACACATTTATTAATCAGGCAGGTCCAGGTCAGCCCATATATGTGTTGGGCTCGGTCGGGCCTACCGGTGCGGGCTTGGAATTGACACCCCTATATATAAGAATTCAGTGAACAAAGACTATCTTCCCTGATCCGAAGGCTGATCTCCATCAGGTTCTTGGCCATGACCCAACGCCCTAGCATTTGACTCCTCTGAAATCCTCGCTGCACTCATTCTCACCATCACTCGATCGATGGAGATTGAGCTCTTTGTATCCCCACAATTTCTTTCATCTTTGTCTCTCCCTATCACAAAAGAGAAATAATTTAGAGCATTGAGTAGGTAGTTTTGTTATACGTATTTGTACAAGAAGCCTCGCAGGTAACAGCTAAGGAAACAATTATGATATATTTTTTTCACTTCTAACTTGTGATAGATAGAATTAATCTATGCTTTTTAATTATCCCATTCTTATATATGAATTTCTCTTAATTTAAAAAAAAAGGATATTATTAATGGCTATGGCCGAAACAATGGCTGGAGTTGTTAATCGTGCGAGCAACCTCGCATGGTGAGCTGTGGCCGCAGCCTTAGCCTGAACAAGGAAGGTTGTTGGATGCTCACTACCGCCTTCCATAAGCAGGAAAACCTACTAGCACGATGCTTACAACAGCAAAGGATGAAACTGAGGCCTCAATACTGCTTCTCTAGTTGATTTTCAACTTGTGAGGTTTGAGCAGCATTTCTTGAACCTCCCCTACTTCGTGGGAAGAGTAGTATAGGTCCATTGGTCTCTATTGACTAGGAGTTGCCACCTAGATTAGGGTCTAGGATCTGTCGCTAACTGAAATTGCAATGACTCCATTTGAATTGTCTAACCACTGGTTAGGGTCCATGTAAGGTTGTGGTCCGAGGAAGGGGTTAGGCACCTCGGTCCACCTAGTAAAATTCAAAATTGAACCCTAAGTCTACACATATATTATTGAGTAGGTTATCCACGTTTTGAGTAAATACAAGCATCACTACCAAACATGCATTGAAAAGAAAATATGACCAAGAATGTAAGGGAAAGTTTAAATCCACGTATTCATATCCAGTTACTCTATATGGTTAGTATACAGAATGCAAAGCAAACATGATGTATGGTTGAGAAATTAAAACAAAACAAGTCCTAGCATTCATCTCATGAGACATGGTAATATGACATAATGGAAATGGGGATGGGGATCATGGTGGGAAATTTTCACGAACATGTGAGAAAAATACAAAAGTAATTAGAATGCTTAATTGAAAGGAAAATAATGCAAATATGAGATCATGCTAAAAAAAGAGTGAACTAAATGCTAGAAAACCATCATTGAAAATTGACATGAAGTTATTAGGTAAAAGACATCAAGGTAAAAGAAAGAGTGAAGCTTTAAAAAAAAAAAAAAAAATTCCTTTAGCTGATCTACAATATGAGATTCCATTGAAGGGAAATCTCAAGTTTTGCAAAGACCGGCAAGGAAATAAATCCAGTAAAAATAGTATAATAAAAAAAAAATTAAATTTCACATTAGATATATTATGACCTAACCTACAACTTTAAAAGAAGTTTTGTGAAATTCCCTACGGAAACTCGTGTAACTTATTGCTCTTCACTACTGACCTACTAGGGACAACAATGAGTTATGCTTAGTAAAAGTACGATAATGGAGAGCACAAAGCTTGGAATGTGATATCGTAGAAATAAAAGGGAAGAAGACTTACCCCCTTACAACTTTCGTGAAGGGAGTTCTATAGTTGAAAGGGCATGTGCTCAATTATGGTTAGTGCAAGCTCGAACTTATGAGAATTACAACAACGCAGCTCTCATGCGAGATTCCAATATGCAAATCTCGTCAATAGTAATAACTTAAACTCTTGTAAGATTGTGTAGGATTCCCAAAACATGGGAGGGTCATATATTTATAGCTTGGAGACCTCCTAGTCCACCAAGGCAAGTGTAGAAAGCTTCCAAATATGGTGTGATCTCTTTCCTCCTTAGAGAGAGGTAGCAGGTCTAAATATAGGAAGTGTATATTCCCAGAAGGTGTAGAAGATTAATACATTTGACACATGGGTTTTCTAGAGTCTTCTAGGTGTCCTATGGGGTCTTAGTCTGTGTCTACATACGTTCTTTAGGTTACAAGTAGGAAATTAGAATTGGCCTTCATAGTCAGCAATTGGCCGATGTCGGCCTATATGTAAATGGCATCGGCCTAAGTCAGTACAATTTTGGCTCGAGTTAACTCAGGGTTTCTAGACCAATTAGGTTTTTTATTTCTCAATTTAATATCAGTCTATGGTCCATTGGGTGCTATTTATCAATTCTAAGCATGTCAAAGCCCTTAACATTTGTTGAAAATATTTTTTTTGATTTACTTTACCATCATATGTCTGCATAGAAGAAAAAATACACTGCCTAGGTCTGAGAAAAGATCTTGACCCTACTAACATGATCCCTCCGCATCTCAAAGGGTTCCCAACTCATCATTACTTTTCCTTCTAGTGTGACAAAATGTGGTGTCTACATAACTACCTGACCCCATGATCTAAATCGATGGAGATCTCTAACTGTTTGATGGTCAATTTTGTGACTGGAAGCATCATCTTCTTCCAAGCTTTAGCATTTTTTCTTATAGTTTTTCTTAGGGACACAGTTCTACTTTTTCGGCCCCTAAGTGCTCTACAATGATCGCCAGAGGTATGTCGATATTCTTCTGAAAGGGGCAAGTCAGTGGGGCCTGGTTTGGCATCCAATAATGTTGTTTGAGAAGTTACAGAACTTACAGTTCTACTTGTTCTTCATTTTGAGGAAGGAAATTTTGTTAATAATATTATTTAATGTCAATAACTAAATTAAAAAAATCAAAGCGGATTTGATCCCCTGTTTGTGAAAGGAAGCCTTGTCAGAGGTAACTTAGTCGGATTGTCTACAAGTTTTGGAAATTGCATTAAATTAAAAAATATAAATAAATTAAACAAATTTATAGCCTTGTATGATGAGTCCTATATCTTTCGGTTTAAAAGGACAACCAACACTTATGTCGCATAAGAAGTTGCTATAATTTTGGTTTTTTCTTTTTTAAGGAAGTTAGTTCCCAATATTATGACCCCACAACAACAAACTTACATTCATCCCAACTTAATAGGATTGGCTACATGGATTTGTGTAAAAAGAAAATAGGAGAAATGAACGTAAAAGGAAAGAAGCACATCACCAACAAGTCAGGAAATTGTCAAGTAAATAGGACATGGATCCTTGCCTACAATCAACTCTATATGAAGTCATACTATGGAAAAGATATGCATGTCATTCCTCACTACTACCATTGTGGTTATTTTGAGCCTACCCTAGCTCTTTTAGCTCTTTCAATCAAAATCAGATCACTCCTCCTTAAGGCATTCCCAGGCCTCTGTTGAACGTGGCTATACCACCTTAAATGATTTTTTCAAAATTTATCATTGATCGGTGCAACTCCCAAATCAGCTTTAATACGTTCATTCCTTACTTTATCCTTCCTCATGTTGTCACACATCCATCTTAATATCCTCATCTTTGCTACACATAGGTTCTCTATATGACACTTCTAATTAGCTGCCCAAAATTTCACCCTATACATCGAAGTCGTTCGTATAACAGTCCTATAGAATTTTCCTTTAAACTTTGAAGGAATACGTCAATCACATCTCTTCACCTCATCCATCCCACTTTAATTTTCTATTAAACATCATCTCCATGTCACCTTCTTTATTTATGGTTGAACCCATATATCTAAAATAGTCACTTTGCGGTATCTTTCTTTACATAATTTTTACCATATCATTATCCATCGTAGTGTGACTAAAGTTTTCACATCATATACTCCATCTTTAGTTTACTAATATTAAAACCTCTTCTTTCTAAAGTCGATCTCTATAGCTCTAATTTCGCATTAATCCCGATTTTTATCTCATCCCCTGAAACGATATCATCAACAAGGAGTATACAACATCTGACTATGTTTTGAATGCTCTTGAATATATCATCCATGATAAGCACAAACAAATATGAGCTTGTGGTTGATCCCTAATATAACTCCAATCGTAATTAAGAATTCACTGCCTTGAACCCACAGATCTCACACTAGTTACCACGCCATTATATATATATATATATATATTTAATTATATCCATATATTTACTTGACACCCTTCTCGTCAAAAGCGCATGCCGGTTAATTTTTTAGGGACTCTATCATAGGTTATTATTTTTTTAAGTCAATAAAAATCATATGGAGATCCTTCTTCCAGACTCTATAACTTTTCATGAGCCAACTCAATAGGTAAATAGCTTGTGTTGTGGATCTACCTATCATAAAACTAAATTGGTTCTTCGAGATGTGAGTTTCTTCTTAGATGAGCTTCCATAATCTTCTCACAATATTTCATAATATGACTCATTAGTTTTATGTTTTTATAGTTAATGTAAATGTGAATATCACCTTTATTTTTGCATATTGAAACTATTATGCTTCTCCTCCATTCATCTGGCATTTTTCTTGTGTTCATAATCTTGTCAGATAGATTGGTCAATACAATACCTCACATACTCCTATGCTTTTCCATACTTCTTTCGGGACCTCATCCGGGCTTGGTGTGTCTTGTGTACTTTCATCTTTCTTAAGACTTCTTTAACTACTCCCGTGCCAACCTTTTATACATATCTATGACTTGTGCTATCTTGAAGACTAAAGCAATAATTTGGGTTATTCCTACTCAAACTATTATTGTTCAGTAGGGCAGAAATTTACTCATCCCATCTCTTCATAATGTCCTCATCCCTTACCAACACTCTTCCATCATCACTTTTGATATATCTCGCATGGTTGAAATCTTTACTTTTCCTTTCTCTCTACTGCCCACCAGCCAGCCAGCAGGCACGGCCTGTGCGCCCCCTCACACCATCGTGCAAGCCCCTATAAGCATGCCTGGTGCCCCTGCGTGCATACTTGTGCGCCCCCACGTGCATGCCTGTACACCCCTGCGTGCATGCCTATGTGCCCCCACGTGTATGCCTATGTGCCCTTGCACGTATGCCTGGCACCCCCGTGTGCATGCCTGTGCACCCCCACGTGCATGCCTGTGCGCCCCCGCGTGCATGCCTACGCCCCTACTCGCACACCCATGCACCACTGTCTGCACACCCATGCGCTACTACCTGCACACCCGTGCACCACTGCTTACACACTCATGCACGTTGCTTACCAGCCCTGTTCACTTGTGCCTATCATACCCTGTGCACCTTGACCTAGCCTCGTGTGTCACCCTCAATGGCAGGGATATGTGTTCCACTGACCTAGTGGGTGAAGAGATTCTCTCTTCACACACTTATGCATATACACTACCCCACTAGCGTACCCTACACCGCAACCTCCCATTGGCCCAGGAAAAGAATCTTTTTACCTTATTGGCCCAAAAATCTTCACATTTTCCCTATTAGTCCAAGAAAATCCCCCTCCCTCCCATTGGTCTAAATGTTCATATTTTCTTCCCATTGGCTTAGAAAAATCACTTTTTCTCCTATTGGCTAACAAAATTCCCTTTTTCTCCCCATTGGTTCAAGAATCTTATAAATACCCCCCTCCCTTTGGTTTTTGACACCACAACACCACAAGAGCCCAAACCTCTTAGTGAGAGAAGCTCTGCCCTCTCTACTCCCCTTTCCCCCCTTAAAGTTTTTCAAGTCTTCGGAGAGATCTTCATAAGATCCGAAGAATTCTTCGGGCCTCCGAAACTCTTCAATCATTTGCCTTTTTGAGTGAGATTTTTATGTAAGAAAAGATTCCCCTTAGTCTCCCACCCCCCTTTTTGAGGTTCTTCCAGTCTACGGAGAGATCTTCATAAGGTTCCTTCGAATCTTCGAAGTGGGCCTTCGAAGTTCTTCAATCATTTAGATTTCATCCCATTCCTATCAGAAGCTCTATCCAAGTGCCATATTAGCCTAACCCTCCCATAACCTATCCCCAGCGGAAGCTTTGTCAGAGTGCCACCTTAGTCAAAATCCAAAAGTAATTGTTCCTAGCCACAACCCTGTCTGAATAGTATCACAGTCAGTATCTCTCGAGAAAGGAAGTTGGAGGTCAAAACCATCTTCCCCTGAGCTAAGAGAATCCACAAGGAAGTTCGTACTAGCATCAACCACGGGATCCACCACGCTTGACCCGAAATAGGGGTCAAGCTTAGGTATAATTTCTCAACAAAATTAGCACAATGTAGACTTTATATAGACCTTGTTTTAGTGTTCAATGTATATATGTGTGATAACTTAGCCATGCTTACGGAATAGGAATAATTGTGAAAAATGTTTGTTCTTAAGCATCTAGGAGGAAGACTGGTTGAACCTGGCAGATTGGGTGCCTAACACCTTCCCAATCCTGTAACTTGACACTTATCCTGAATCTCTGGACTAACCAACTTTTGGGCCCTCTTCTTCGGAATTGGGCCCACCCCTGGGTCCTAGGCCCATAATCCTAGGTGGCAACTCCAAACCTTTTTGCATGATCCCGATCCCGATCCCGATCCCTGTATGGGAACATCATCAAATCCCCGTCTCAAATGATAAACTTTACACACTTGTGAAATAGGCCTCCACGTATCTTCGAGCAGTGGGACACTGGTGCAGGGCCCACAAGCAAAGCACACACGACACGACCCTCCCCTCTAAAAGAGAGAGATGAGAGAGGACGAGATGCAAGTCCTTTTCACCCCCCAAGGGAAGAGAGATATCATCTTCCGATCGTTACCCTCATAGTGGTCACTCTGTTAGGGATAAATGTCAAGCTTCCGACACTAGATTCTACCATTAAATGCAAGAACATTTTCCATCACATTTGTTTGAAAACCTGTTTGGCTAACCCCAAGTTTGTAATTATATTCTCTAATCGCATCATGCATCGAGCTCAAAGTGAAATCATTTAGCAAGTGACTCCCTGTCATGCCTGCATCCTCGGGGAGGTCAATGCATGTCATGGAGAGTACTCTTAGAGCAAATGATAGCCGCTTCTTATACAAGGGTGTGGGGTATTGTTAAACGATGAGGATGTTCATAATTGTGCCAGCACCCTCGGGGAGGTCTGTGCACTTTATGACATTCTGAGATCGAATCATGATATTTTCGTATTACACTTTTACACACACATCACTCATGGTTCCACCATCCCGTGGCCAGTTGCTTAACCTCGTGTGTAATCACGAGTAATAGGCAAGGAAGTCATCCCTTGATCTTGTACCCACGGGTATATCAAAAGGATCACGTACCTTGATCTCGTATCCACGGGTATTGCATCCACTGCATACTCGCATTATGTAGGAAATAGATGGAGAACGCTAGGAATGCCATAAGATGATCTGTAGAACTTGTTTGTGGTATTGAAAAGGAATTTTCCTATGATATATTCTAGTCATAAAGAAATGCTCTCCTAAGTGGGTTCGGATAAAAAGTGTCCTTCCTCCTTAGAAATGAAATATGGATGATTTGGCATACGCGATCAGTGCTGACTTCTGTTAAAATCCCATAAAATGTCGAATTATCTAAAAGACCCGAGGAAACTAGGAGGAATGTCACCTAGTGGGATAAAATTAAGGAAAGCATGACTTTACTAGCAATGCATTAATATGGATGTTATGGTCAAGCCATTTGTATGTACCTCCCATTTATGGCATTGAGTGGACTAGGGGCATCAACCTCTATCCACTCCCTACCATTAAGTGGACTAACTTTGGATGGATCATTGGTTGTTAATCTAGTGAATGTGTGAAGAACGGGTTGAAAATTCAGGAATTCTAAAATAAACAATTTTTTGTTTAAGCACAATTCCACACCTCAAGTATTCTCCATGGTCTATTTGGACACGTCAGTGTAATTGGTTGACTCGCCTAAGTCTAGTGTCACCCCCATTGTCTCTTCGAGATTGTTTACCGCCAAGTGGTTACAGCCCAGTTAGCATGGATCCACACAACCCCAAATCACCCGAGCAAGCATGGGTCCATCCCGTAAAGACTTTGTAGACAGAGATGGTCGAAGTCAAGAGAGGAATAGCACAGATCTTACATGCACTTCAGAACTCTCCCAAGGCTGAACCAACACAAGCTACTGGAGAGTTGGATCAGAACAGACCTATGGGTCATCATGGGAACTCTTCCCGAGTTGACTCAGAAGAACCAGAGCAAGTTAGGCCAACCAATCAGAGAGGAGTCTCACTTACCCATCCAAATGGTCAATGGGGAACCTACTCCAGAGTCCCTCCTCCCAGGGTAGTGATTGAAGACGAGGAAGAGGAGTTTACAGCACACATCTAGATAGAACCTCTAGAAACGGAAACAGAAAAAAAAATTCAGAGAGCAGTTAGAAAAATTAGAAAATATGCTCCGAACAGAGAAGATTCGGAAAACCAAACAATGGATTCAGATGAAATGAGTTTCTTTTCTGGGGTTAAGATTCCCAAGAAGTTCAAGTGGTAGACCAACAGATTTGATGGGTCAGAAGACCCCAAGGCTTATATCAAGGTTTTTCTTAATATCGCCAAGTCATGGCAACTTGCGGACAACCAGATGGGGCAAGCTTTCATGTTAACCCTATCAAGACCTGCATTAAGATGGTTTATGCAGTTAGAGACTACCCAAACTCAGAATTGGACAACAGTGGTGAAAGCCTTTACTAAGCAATACTCTTACAATATTGAGGTAGATGTGAAGTGTTGAGAGCTTGAGACATTGAGACAGTAGCCAAGAGAAGGATTCACCACCTTCTTGATGAGGTTCAAGGATAAGGTCGCCAAGATGGCAGATTGGCCTTCAGAAGCAGAGCAGGTGGAGATGTTGATTAAGAATTTATCAAAGCCTTATTATGATGTCCTCTACTACCAATATCTACAGACTTTTGATGCCTTAATAGCCACAGGCACATGTGTGAAAAATAGAATTCTAAGAGAAGCCTAATATCAAGGATCTTCCCAAGATGCAGGCAAAAACACTAGAGTTGGACGGGGAAAGGGTCCCAAAACCAATGGGGTAGGTACAGTCCAACGGTCAGTTTCTTCTATCACTCCTTCACAACCATTTGTGATACAAGCAGATGCACCCTCCCAGAAGGCTCCTCATCCAAAAAGGCAGTTTACTGATTTGGGAATGCCCATAACAACAGTGTATGAAAAGCTAAAGAAACAAGGATTGCTAGGGACAGTGGCTCCAAGAGTGATCAGCACCCCTCCTCCAACTTGGTATAGGGATCATGAATATTGTGCTTACCACACTCAGAAAGGGCACAATACTGAAAGATGCATGGGTTTGCAACATGTGATTCAGAATTTGGTAGACAACGTGACTATTGAAGTCAAGATTAAGTAACCTCCCAATGTCAACACCAATCCACTTCCCGATCATGTGAACAATCTAGATGAAGAAGCAATAGAGAGTGATCCCACCCAAGTCATTGAATCCCAAGCTCGAAAGAATCACATGAATGCCTACGCTTACAGGAGATTCATGAGTCAAAGAACCAGAGCCATGGGAACTCCCCAAAGGAAGGAGTCGTCAGAAGAAGAGCCAAAAGATCGGTCACCCTCCGTTCATCCATCCTCATCAACAGAAGAATCCACCACATCATACCTTCAACCTTCACCAATCCATCATATTACCAACCTCCACCGTATCATCAACCTTCACCACATTATTAAGAAGGAATTTCCTCATCTTATCACCCCCAATCTTCATATCCTATCTCTCACATTACATCACCTTCATACCACCCCGCCTCATATCCCTCATCACCCTCATACCAATCTCATTCTCAAGGTTCGTGTTATACACACAATGTACGTTGTATTGTCATTGTTGTCAACACAGTACAATTAGTGTCAGCAGAGCAGTACACCTGGTAGTGTGATGTGGAAGAGTGGCTAAGAGCATCAAAGATAGTATCAGTTGAGAGCAACAGAAGTGGTAATACACTAATTAAGAGTATCAAGGATGGAAATCAGAGTATCAGAGATTGTTTGAGTATCATAAGTGCAACCATGGTGTGTACTGTGGATTTTCATGTTTGGTATCGGCAATCTAGACTCATTTATATTCAGGGGAAATTTTATGGAGTCATCTGGCCCTGCGGTACCTTCTAATAGTATACTGAATCCTCACATAGTTTTTGGAAAAGGTTTAAAGAAGCAAGTGAAGGCCCCGTACATCGAAAGTTATCAAATCATAGGTTCATGCAGAGGCAGTAAATTTAAGGGTATTTTTGTAGGGATTAATGGAAGATATGGGTAAAGAGATGTGGATGAGAAATGTAGGGCCCGTTTGATAACGTATCTTCCGTTTCTGTTTCAAGAAACGGCAGAAACATAAATTTTCCATTTCTAGAAACAGAAATAGAATTGAAGGTGTTTGATAAGTCATGTTTTTAGAAGTCGATGGTAACCAGTGAAAGAATTGCCTGGGTCATTTC
This sequence comes from Macadamia integrifolia, assembly GCF_013358625.1. Classification (NCBI taxonomy): domain Eukaryota; kingdom Viridiplantae; phylum Streptophyta; class Magnoliopsida; order Proteales; family Proteaceae; genus Macadamia; species Macadamia integrifolia. The sequence goes on from NC_056570.1 coordinate 16,801,132, forward strand.
TTGAACCATAAATAAGTAAAAATTTATATTTCTATTTCTAAAAATAAGTGAAACGAAACAGTTTTATCAAACGCTTTTTGCTCTGTTTCTGCTGTTTCTGGAAACAAAAACGGCAGAAACGCGTTTCTTGAAATGTTATCAAACGGACCCGTAGTTCATCGAGTCGCCTTTCCAACGCCTCTGAAACCGTGTCGTTTTGATGTCAAACGAAGAAGTTATGATTTTTCCTGTATGTTCATGTTGAAATGGAGCAAACCTGACAGTTTGGGTGTTTGTGCGGTTTGATGCATGTATACATGGAGAATGGGTCATCTAATGTACATGAGAAGACATGGGCTCATTTTGTGACATATTGGGCATGCTAAGTTATACATGACATGAGGACAGGATGGCATGATATGGAAATGCATGATGCAAAATAGATACATATATGGTTAGCAGCATAGATCCATAATGCATGATGTTGACGATGATGATGATGATGCTGATATACCACATTCATGATGGATGATGAGGTGGCATTTAAAGTAAGGTTATATGGCAACTTGAAGCTTGAGGTGTCATGCCATGGTTGCAGCCAATGTGCTCAAGCACAAGGCCTCGGCCAAAAGGGAAGATAAGAATCATACAGCTGGTTTTCAAAGTGCCAGCAACATTGTTTATGTGGCACTTGGGCTTTTAATGAATAATTTGACTAATGGAAGGATGGGTCACATGGTGTTCACCATACTGCCTAAGATTTAATCGGTTAAGTTGAGAAGTTCTACATGCATTGGCTGTAAGTTTCAAGAAATCATCTGATCGTCAGATAGGCATTGAGAGGTGTGGTTCCCATCGTAAGGTCGCATTAAAACTGGGTTTGGTTCACAATGGGAAGTGCATTAATTGTTTTTATTGGCTAGGTGAAGAGGTCTTCCTAGAGCGCATAATACAAGATCATTACCATTGCTTTGATTCACGTATGAGAATTGGTGAAATTAATGCTCTTTTCAGCAAAGAAAAAAGTGTGCAATTAATGCTCTCTGTTGACCACAATCTAGGCCGTTCCTTTCTCAAGGATCTAAACGAATCTAAATTCAGATTCCTCTTGGACCAATCGGTTTTCGAAAGGTGTAATGCACTTTGTGTATTTATGATCGATGGATAAAAGCTCATCCAAAAGCCAAAAGTATTGTTGATTCTGCGATCCGCGCTGGTAAAACTGACACTTAATTTAATGGTTCAGATCTCACTTGTGAAGATGAGGTCCAGATCTGATGGTTTCTATTAAAGCTGAGTTTCAGTACTCCGCTGGTGTACTCTAAGATCCCACAAGATTCCATTTCAAACTCTCTCATTAGCTGAACTTTAAGAGACCATATCTCTCTTATCCAAACTCCGATTTGGGTGATTCAAGTTGAAGATTCTTCAACACTCCGAACTCTACAGGCCTAAGGGAAGAAAATGAAGAGGAGAGTTGCAGAGGTGATTGAATCTTTGAGTTGAAACTCAAAGAAGGCTTAGGCTTTAAATGTTTAACCTATAATCTCTTATACTTGATCCATAGCCTCCTTGGGAAGCTGCTGGAAGCCAAGGCAGAATGCTTCAATGGTGGTAGCCAAGAAAAGGAAAGAGAAAAGAGGAGGAAGAAGAATTCATGCTTGTGTGAACCATTGTTGAGCCATTAGAGCTCTAACAAAGGAAGAGATGAAGTAGAAAGAAAGAAGAGAGACGAGAGAAGAGAGAAGAGGAGAAGTGGTGTGCCTTGATGAAGCTACGTTGAGCTTCCACAAAGGAGGAAAAAGAAAAAGAAAAAGAAAAAGAAAAAAAAAAAGAGGAAAAAAGAAAGGAAAGGAAAGAAAAGAAAGAAGGAAAAGAAAAGAAAAGAAGTGGGAGAGTATCTGTATCACACACTCACTGCCAGAGTGTTTCAGACATGACTGATTCGGGTTCCATAGTGCACTTGAAAATTCCAATTTCTTTATCAACTTAGGGGAGATTAAAGATTTCAGTGGACCATCAGAGTTCTCGGTCTCATCTTTGGAAACCAGTGATTAGAGACATTGCAGGGTTGTAAGTTATTCTACACTTTTTGACATGTGCATTTGATTTACTGTATTTCTATTGTATACTTAGCTAGGTTATTACTATAGACCTGTGCTATGTGGGATATCATTGTAGGACATTATTATAAGCCCAACCTTATTTCTATAATTGGTGTTCAATGGGTGTTGAACATAGGCACAGTGTGTTCCTTGGTAGTTACCACTGCCTAAACATACTGCCATGGGTGTGGCTTCTTAGATTATTTTGGGGAAATTGGGGTGAAGACCTACCCTTTGTAAATCACGGGTGGAAACTGGGAACGTGTTCCTTTGGCTATGGGTGCAGTCATAATAAGTATTAAGTAAATGCTGAGCCCAAGAGTAGGCATTACTCCGTGCATGTAAGCAACTGGTTGAAGTACGTATTTCTTGTGTTGTGGTTGTGTATGCTAGTATTGTATTATGGATTAGAGTGTATGTCTGCAGGATGGGTGTATACATCTGCTAGACCTGGTTACTTGGTGGTGCAATGTGGATGTACAGACAACTATGTGTATGTGATAATGATTTTCGTGTGAGGTTTGTAAGTCAGTTCTGGGCAGCAATACAGGTTATGTGAGTAAGCTCCGTGCAACAGTAAGAGTTATCTGTAATTCACATAGTAGCTCTGGGCAGCATCACTAGACTGTGACTGAGAATAAGCAACATCAGCTGTTGACTTGGTAAAGAACCAGCTATGGGAAAGTTTTTAGACACACTGATTCACCCCCCTCTCAGTGTCAGCCGAGACCCAATAGTTTAGTGAACAACCCAAGAGAAGGATGGATAGATGGGTACAATTGGAAGGATATGCTTGCACTACCAGACTCCCCGAAGATGACCTCATTAACAGGATCAGTGAATGCTTTAGAAGAAGGTCAAGAGGGTGATCCCACTTCTCTAATTCAGCCCACTATATCCTTAGAAGGAAACCTAGAGAACATTAAAGAAGTCACAGGTGACCTTCTCAGAGCAGTAATGGCATTAGGAGTGGGAGAGCGGGTTAAAGAGTACGCTTCCCTAATTCACATAGGCAATGACACAGAGGATGATGAATTTGGTCTGATCCAACTTCAAGCCAGTGATGTCAAGTCTAACCCTATGGAAATCTTCTGGTCCATATGCTCTGAATACTACGAGTGTTTGGATGCAGGAGAATTTGATGGTCAAGAGGAATCTGATGAAGAGCCAAGTGAGGGGGTAAATCAGTGAAAAAGAAGATGATGACGACGACGATGAGCGAAGATGAGAATGATGGAGATGACTCTAATTCTCAAGATGATGATGAGTAATAGGACTGGGATGACTATCAGGGGCCTTGGCACACTGATTATGATAGTGAATTAGGGTACTACTCACCCAGGGATCCAGGGAGTATGTTCTATGTATGTAATTGGCAAAGATAACCCAATAATTGATCCCAAATATTCTATTCAGCCGGCACTCACGATTCACATAGAAGGGGGAGATCCAACATCAAATTCAGAAGATAGTGAAGGGTATGAGATCACTATTGAAGGTGAAGCAAATCCTATAGTAGAACACATGGCTCATGTCTATAATCATTTGGTTGACATCAAACTTGAGGTCGATGGAATTGACCGAATGTTAGAGGAAGTAGCCATCAGTGAACAATACTACATCGAGCAGTTGATAATCCTTGAAAAAATAGGGGGACATTCCACACTTGTAGAAATGATAGATACAGTAGTTGCACAGCTTTCCAATGAAATCAAGATGGTACAAGCCAGGGCTGTGGACATTTGTGGAGGACCTCGACCTCCTACCCCAAGTAGTGAAAAGGAATTTGAGGAAGAAGATGATCCAATGGTAGGGATAATTACCATAACAAACAGCGATGATGAAGACTGCTATCCCATGGAGATTATTGTAAAGAAACCTGTCAATGTGATGGAGACCAGAAGTGGAAGAGACTATAAGGGCAAGGCCCTAGCCGTAGAGCAGTCAAGGACTAATGAAGCAGGAACCAGCAGCTTAAAGAAAGAACCAGAGAACCAAGTCTTGGTTCAACTTAAGAAGTCTTAATTTTGGGATTGTGATGGCGTCCCCCACACACCATGAAGCAGTCTTGAAGTCTCTCACCAATGTGCAGGTGCCAATTGAGATAAATCCAGCACATCTGGCACACATAGTAGGGGCAACATATGTGGTACAATCCTTGATATTCTCATATTCAAATCTCCCCAAAGTAGCCTAGCACAACAGAGCCCCCCACATCATAGTAAAATGTCTTGACAAGGTGGTTCCCCAGGTGCTCGTTGACAATGGGTCTCCTTTGAATGTTCTACCATTAAGATCGGCAAAGAGTACTGGCATCAACCTGGAAGAAATGAGGCTGACTACCTAAACCATAGGGGTATATGACAATACCGAGAGGAAAATCCTTGGCATCCTCACCCTTACTGTAAAGATTGGCCCAATGAAGTTTGATATTGATTTCCAAGTCATTGATATACCAGTATTTTTCAACATGCTCTTGGGAAGGCCTTAGTTGTATCATGCGAGGGCAGTGTCCTCTAGCCTCCATCAAAAGATGAAGTTCATTCATGAAGAAAAGGTAATTACAGTGGCTGGAGATCCTGAGGTGGTTAATACCTTAGCCAATATTGAAAATGGGGAAGAATAAGACCAAGAAATTCAACTAAGGGGTTTTGAATTAGAAACAACTTGTGCAACCATTGCCAAAGAAGTTCCAAAGGAGGAAATCCCGACTAATTATGAGGCCATCTGGAGTCTGCTAGTGAATCAGATGATGAAGAATATGCAATATTTTTCTAGCATGGGACTAAGAAAATATCATCAAGGAGTTCCAAAATAGCCTAGTTTGACAGTAAACAAGGGAAGGAATGGTCTTGGGTACGTTCCTCAGATCACCAAAGGGCAGAAAATTCTGAGGACGGCTAGGAAAATCTCCGTCTCTTGCTACCCTACTCTTAATGGGTATTTTGTGAGAGAAGGAGAGGATCTCCCCTTCTGCGGGAATGTGGAGCCATGGTTTGATGAAACTGCCACAAAGATGCAACCGGGGTTTGAGGTATTCTTTCAGAATGAATTTGACTGGATAACTCATGAGGTGGAACAGAAAATGATATTCAAAGAAAGTGATCAAGATAATTGCATCACCGAGATAGCAAAAATTGCACTAATTGAAGATGGGTTCTCCTCTAGCAACCCCATAATGCTGATCTATTCAAAGGAATTTCCAAGTCCCCGAGTACTCTTTAAAAGAGAATGGGAAAAGAAGATAAAGCTCACCTAGAGTTTATAACTTCCTATTGATTTGAAAAGCTACATTTTCTCTCTCCTATAAGAACCAAGAGCCTGAGAGCTATATGAGCTCAATCCTCGTCCTTTCAGAGGAAGAATTGCATATGCAAAGCAAAGAAGAGCACAAAGAATGATGGTTTGCATGTACTGTGCCCGAATCAATTGCAATGGGAAAATCCGTGAAGGTGGTCAAAGATGTGACCGAGGCACCGGGATGGCATCACTCAATAGGCTAGAAAAGATGGACTTTATAGAAAGAGGATTGAGCAGTCTCCACCAATCCTCACCCCTCAGAAAGTTCGGCTTCCGAGAGCACGAGGTTGATCTGTTGGTATTTGTGAGAAAGCAGGAACCTATCCAAAAGAACCATTGCACTATGGAAGAAATAGCAGTAACTTTCTTAGAAGGAGAAGAAGGTCCTTTGTCGCATCTACTCATTCATTGGGCCATTGACCCGCTCCTAAACTGGACAGGCATTGGAGAAGACTTTAAGTTTGCTCATGCTATCGAGTCAACCAGCCTGAATACCCTTAGCAAAAGCATCAAGACAGTTATCAAGTTTGCAGTCGAGTCTATTGTTTATGATTTCATGTCAGCCTCTCCTCTCGAGGAGAGCTCAGAGTCCGTGTATGTCGAGTCTGTTACTCCTTTTTTCCTGAATGAAATTTCTGATTCCGAGTATGACTTGCCTCCTTTTTCTGATGATGATCTTAATAAATATCAAGAGTTAATAAAACAATACAAACCAAAGAAAACCCAACCTATCCATAAGGATACTCGGGTTATTAATCTAGGAACCAACCATCACCTTCGAGAGGTAAAAATTGACGCTACCATTGATGAAGAAGAAGCAGAACAGATGATTAGTCTTCTAAAGGAATTCACTGAGGTCTTTGTTTGGTCTTATGAGGATATGTCGGGTATCAATCCCGACAATGTGCAACACTAATTGCCAACCTATCCCAGGGCAAAATCGATAAAGCAGAAGCTCCGAAGGATGCAGCCAGAATGGAGTGAGAAGATCAGGAAGAAGTTGTGAAGTAGTGGAATGCGTGGTTTCTACAAGTGGTTAAGTATCCCCAATGGTTGGCTAACATTGTACTAGTGCCGAAGAAAGATGGCAAGGTATGAATGTGTGGACTTCCGGGATCTTGACAAGGTAAGCCCTAAAGATGACTTCCCATTACCCCACATTAATGTATTGGTGGACAACATAGTGGGACATGCCTTGTTATCATTTATGGATGGATTCTCGGGGTATAACCAAATAAGAATGCATCTAGAGGATCGTGAGAAGACAACCTTCACCACTCTATGGGGGACTTATTGTTACAAGGTGATGCCTTTTGGGCTAAAGAATGCCGGAGCAACTTATCAAGCCATAGCCATATTGCATGACATGATGAGCAAAGATGTGGAAGTCTATGTGGATGGCATGATAGTGAAGTTAGAAGATCGGCAAGGGCATATTCCCACACTAAGGCGATTCTTTGAAAGGATCAAGAAGTATCAGCTAAAGTTGAATCCTCAGAAGTGTGTATTTGGGGCAACAGTGAAAAAATTATTGGGTTTCTTGGTGAGTGAAGTCGACCCTATCAAGATCAAGGTAATTCAGGAGATGTCCATTGTCACACCCCGTTCACCCTGAACCGGAGCGGTGACCGAGTTAACCCCGGTTAACCCAAACCTGCCAGGATCATCAGATACTGTATTCCACCACAGCATACATACACTAACATCAATTTATCAGATCAGCGGAAGACTAAGTTTTACCTGTAAATAATTCCCATATACTTGATACCCAAATGATGATACCATAATTATATACATTTGGGCCCGAAGGCGTGATATATACACAAAAAGAATAAAGTCCAAGCATCAAGTATATACAGTAAATCATCAAAATCATCAAAATCATCAGAGTACACAGCTCGGCTCGGTATCAAGGCTGGAGCTTAGCTCGGCCTCAGAACCGCTGTCCCGCAGCACAGCCCTCACACGCGCAGTCTACGCCGTGCTCAAACTCCTCAGGGGCCCACCAGTCCTCCTCAGGAAACTCGACTGTAGGACCCACCCCATGCTCCTCAGATGCATGACCTGCAAAATCATCTAAAAAGGGGTGTACACGTGGAATGAGCTCACTAGCTCAGTAAGTAGAGAGGTGGACCACACACAACAGTCCACACATCACAACACATCATATGCACTACATGCCATGCAAGTCATTTTAATCACATACACCTAATCAACATTACTAAGTCTTTGGTTTTAGTGCTACTACAACCACAGTGCGCGTATACTCCGGGTACGAGCCGCGAACTCCCTCCCGCGATACGCCCATAGGGCTGTTGGAGAAGGCCCACCGTGAGTACTCGGAAAAATAAAGACAATGCCGTCCACCGGCTCTCAACAGAAATGTAAATAAATTAAATGACAGTGCTGACTCCAGCAATTTAAAAGCAGTACGATTGGCCCTCTTGAAATACCACCGGGGTTGCCGGCTGTCCTACATGACTCGCCGGGCGTAATGCCTAACCGCCACAGTGTCCGACAACCGCGACCCCTGCTTCCCCCCAAATGGCAACCCAACACCTCAACCCCTGTTGGGAAGGGTCGTAGCACGGGATGGTGAGAATCCTAATACCGCATGCTCCTATATGTAGTACGACTGCATAGTGCCTCCGTGTCCCATACCACGGGCCACCAATGCATTCGTTTCCAAGCCGACCACGGCATCTAGTCTATCAATGCATTATGCAACATGATGTCCACATTCAACATATAACATCTCATTCAATTTGCATTTGAAAAGTAAACATAGCATATATGCACATCAATGAGTGGAATGACTAATCTATATAGCATATTCATGATGACATGACTAAATTAGATATAGTTATATGAATGCCAAACAAATGCCTTGAAATAAGGCCAAACGTCCTCTCTCCACTTACTTGTAGCGTACAAGGATTCCCGCTCGGTACGGGTGAGATCCGGAGCGATTCGGGTAGGATTTGGCGAACCTAACATAATTGAGAGGGGTTAGTACTTCACCATTTTAGAATCAAAATTAATGAAATCCGACGTCAAAATCGTGTTTAGAACGTCGAAAGAAGGTCACACGTCCGATTTGGGCTCGATCGGACCTAAGAATCACATTCTGGCCACTCAGGTGGGTCGGACAGGTGGGTTGTCTACCCACCGGTCCTACCCGCCGGTTTGGACCGGCGGGTATGGACCCGCCGGTTTGGCCAGGGACCCCCCCTCTCAGGTGGGTGCTCTCAGGCGGGTAGGGACCTGCCGGTTGTACCCGCCGGTTTTGGCGGAAAAACCCCAGTTTCTTCTCAACTCCCTCCATTCCTTGGGGACCCCAATAGGGCTTTTCTCAACCCATTCTTCACACCTTTAAAGTCCTATAGGATGGTTCTAGCTTAGATCTAAGTTAGATTCAAGTGAGGGGAACCATCTTACCTTCTTTGCTCAAGAATGACTTCAAACCTTCCAAATCACTTCCAACTCACAATGCTCCTTCTACCTTGTCAATATCTCTTCAAATCCTTCAAGATCAACACATAAATCATCTATTAAACCTTAGATTCATCATTTCAAAGGGTGTTTACAAGATCTTAAGAAATCATACTCGAATCAAGGGTTTAAAGCTGGGTATGGTGAATGTTCATAAAACCCAACTTTTCTTACCTCCAACTGTAGATCTAGAGTTGAAGATTACTCTCCCGGCACCGGAATGGCAAGATCTAGCTTTGGCGCCACTGAAATCCTTCCTTTCTTCCTCTTCCTTCTTCTTCCCTTTCTTTTCTCTCTCCTCTTTACTTTTCTCACCAAACGTACGAGGGTAATAAATGGAAAGAAAAGAAGTCATAAAGCTTTATATACTATTCCTACATTAAGTGAATAGTGTCGGATGGGTCACACAGGTGGGTGGGTGTACCCACCTGTCATACCCACCCGAGAGTCAAAACTTAGGATTTTGACCGGGCTCGGACCTCGGCTCAAACCCCACCCCAGGCATACATTGTAGCCTACGTATATATCTTAAAATACAGATATAATACCTGTTTATCCGTACATAGCCTTATGGTAGGTGCACGTACACGGTTTGGGCACTCCCGTCTCTTCTGGCACTGGCTTGGACTTATCGGGCCAGCCGGTGTTCAAGGTCACCCGTGCCATCATAGCCCATAAGGAACCCGCTCTAATATCCTCAGGCTCGGTTCTTGCATAGTTAAACCGGTTCAACCACGAAATCAGACCGGGTTTAAGAAGCGGGATATTACATTACCCCCCCCTTCTGAAAAATTTCGTCCTCGAAATTGCGTACCTGGTTGATCAAAAAGATGAGGGTACTTGGCTCGGATTTCTTCTTCTACCTCCCAAGATGCTTCTTCAAGTGAATGATCAGCCCATCGCACCTTTACATAGGAAATGGAGCGGTTGCGAAGGGTTTTCACCTTCCGGTCCAAAATTTCAGCTGGCTGTTCTGTGTAGGTCATATCAGCCTCTAGGTACCCTGGTTCCACAGGTAGTACATGAGATGGATCATGCACGTACTTCTTCAGCATGGATACATGGAATACATTGTGAACATTTCCAAGTGAAGGTGGCAGAGCTAGCATGTAGGCTACTGAGCCAACCCGGGACAAGATCTCAAATGGTCCCATGTATCTTGGACTCAACTTCCCCTTTCTGTGAAACCTTTGCAAACCTTTAGTAGGAGAGATCTTGAGAAATACTTTTTCCCCTGGCTGAAATTCAATCTCCTTCCTGCGGGTGTCCGCATAGCTCTTTTGACGGGACTGAGCTGCTTTAATCCGTTCCCTAATAACGTCGACCTTGTCACAAGTCATTTGGATCATCTCAGGTCCTAACATTCGACGTTCACCTACCTCATTCCAATACAAAGGAGTTCTGCACTTTCTGCCATATAACGCTTCATATGGAGCCATCCCAATTGTAGCTTGGTAACTATTATTATATGCAAACTCCATAAGAGGTATATATTCTTCCCAACTGCCACTCATCTCCATTGCACATGCTCTGAGCATGTCTTCTAATATCTGTATGGTTCGCTCTGACTGACCGTCCGTCTGTGGGTGAAAAGCTGTACTCAATTTCAGTTGCGATCCCAAGGCACGCTGTAAACTTTTCCAAAATCTGGAAGTGAACCTTGGGTCCCTATCTGAAACAATGCTCACTGGCACTCCGTGTAATCGCACTATGTTGTCCATGTAAAGTTGTGCTAGTCTGGTCATGGAGAACTTGGTCTTGATAGGAATGAAGTGGGCAGTCTTGGTAAGCCGATCCACAATCACCCATATCGCATCCATTCCCTTAGGTGTACATGGTAGTCCGGTGATGAAGTCCACTGTAATCCTTTCCCACTTCCATTCTGGTACTGGGAGTGGCTGAAGGGTACCATAAGGTAGATGCCTCTCAGCTTTCACCTTCTGGCAGGTAAGACAAGTTGCTACATACAAAGCTATGGTGACTTTCATGCTTGGCCACCAATAACTCTGTTTGAGGTCTTTGTACATTTTGGTACTTCCTGGGTGAAGTGAGTACTCGGAGTTATGTGCTTCTCTCACTATCTTATCTTGTATATCCAAATCATCAGGCACACACAATCTGTCTCGGAACATCAATGCCCCATCACTGGCTAAAGTAAAATCTGGGTCGTTCATTGTTTGGTCTTGAACCTTAACTCTGATCCGCTGCAATTCGGGATCCAAAGGTTGCTTCACAATCACTTCTTGTCTAATTGCCGGATGCACCTGTAGAGCCGATAAGGATACCGTCAACCATTTAAGGTTTTCTGGTTGAGGTTCAAGCTCTAGGGTTGCCCCTTCATACAAGAGGGTTTCATCCATTAGCATCGCCTCTTGCACCAGTGGTGAGCTGACTGCTAAGCATGAAAGCGACACAGTCTGTGTCTTCCGACTCAATGCATCTGCCACTACATTAGCCTTGCCGGGATGATACTGAATATCGCAGTCATAATCCTTCATGAGTTCCAACCATCTTCTCTGTCTCATATTCAAATCCTTCTGGGTGAAGAAGTATTTGAGGCTCTTGTGGTCACTGTATATCTCACACTTTTTCCCATACAAATAGTGTCGCCAGATCTTAAGGGCAAAGATGACTGCCGCTAGTTCCAAGTCATGAGTGGGGTAATTCTTCTCATATTCTTTTAGTTGTCGGGATGCATACGCTATTACCTTTCCGCGTTGCATGAGAATACAACCCAACCCAACTTTGGAAGCATCGGTGTAGACCGTCATTCCACCTGTGCCTTCAGGAATAGTTAGCACAGGGGCAGTCACCAACTTCTCTTTCAATTCTTGGAAGCTCTTCTCACATTCCGCTGCCCAGTCGAATTTCACACCCTTTTTAGTCAACTTGGTCATTGGTGCAGAGATCCGAGCAAAATTCTCGATGAAACGCCGGTAGTATCCAGCCAAATCCAAGAAGCTTCTAATTTCAATAACATTCTTGGGGCTTTCCCATTCCACTACTGCTTTCACCTTAGCAGGATCTACTTCGATTCCAGCTTTAGACACTACGTGCCCCAGGAATCCAACTTGTTCAAGCCAGAATTCACACTTGCTGTACTTGGCAAATAACTATTGATCTCTCAACCTCTGTAACACCATTCTCAAGTGTTGAGTGTGCTCCTCCTCGGTCTTGGAGTAGATCAAGATATCGTCAATAAAAACAATTACCCATTTGTCGAGCACATCCTGAAATACTCGATTCATTAGATCCATGAATGTTTCCGGTGCATTGGTTAACCCAAAGGACAACACTAGGAACTCATAATGACCGTATCGAGTCCTAAATTTTGTTTTGGGTATATCACTACTCTTTATCTTGAGATGATAATAGCCGGACCAAAGGTCTATCTTCGAAAATACCCTGGCTCCTTGCAACTGATCGAATAAATCATCAATGCGTGGGAATGGATACCGGTTCTTAATGGTTAGCTTATTCAACTCCCGGTAATCTATGCACATACGCAAACTACCATCCTTCTTCTTGACAAACAACACCGGGGCACCCCAAGGTGAAACACTTGGGCGAATAAACCCCTTTTCCAATAGTTCCTGCAACTGCATCTGCAACTCCTTCAATTCAGCTGGTGCCATCCTATATGGAGCCTTAGATACTGGAGCTGCTCCAGGAGTCAAGTCTATGGCAAACTCCAACTCTCTATCAGGTGGTAAATGCATCAGATCATCTGGGAAAACATCGGGAAACTCCTTAACCACTTTTACTTCTTCTAGAGGTGTAACTCTCGCATCAACATCGAGTACCGAGGCTATGAAACCCTGACATCCACTTTCTAGCAACTTTACCGCTTGGAGAGCGGAGACGAGGACCTTCCTCACCCTTTTCATTGTGTCTGCTCGGTACACCCACTCTTTCCCTTCGACATCTGTCACCTTAATCAGCCTTTCCGCACAGATCACGTTAGCTCGATGAGCCGACAACCAATCCATACCCAATATAACATCAAAATTCTGCATATTGAATTTAATGAGTTGTGCATCAAAGTTCTTTCCACTAATCTCCACCGGGCAGGGTCCATACACTTCCTTCAACTGTGCAATTTTACCAGTAGGCATACTAACAATCATTCCCTGGTCTAGGATCCTGGGTGACATCCCAAGCTTCCCTACAAACCTCTTAGATGCGAATGAATGAGTAGCTCCTGAATCAAATAAAACATAGGCTGGTATGCCCAATATGGGTAGAATACCTAGTATAACAATGTATATAATTTCAGCAGGTCATCAATATTAATCATAATGAACTTCTTAATTTAAAATGTACCTGCTACAACTTCTGTACTAGCCTCAGCTTCCTCGGCTGATAGGGCATACATCCTTCCCTGCGGTTGACTGCCTCGAGGTAAGGGAGGTCGGTATGCAGAGGGCTGACTGGAGGGCAAGGCTGGTCGGGCCCGACAGTCTTTCGCATAATGCCCATAGGAATGGCAGTTGAAACAACGAATCTGAGACGTCAGAACTGGAGCGGGGCCCCTCGGCACTTGACCCGCTGCAGATGGAGGTCGAGGTGGCCTTGAAGCTGTAGGTGCCACACTAGTGTTCGGGCGAAAAGAAGTAGAACCCGAGCCACCAACTGGCCTAGGAGGGTAGCCAGATGGCCTATAGGGCTGCCTATACATAGGCCCAGAACTGTATGACCCGCGGTATGCCTTGGAGGAATTTCCCACATCTGGGAATGGATTTGATCTCTTCCACAGTCCAGGAGTGAGGGACTGTTCACCCTTTTGCTTATCTTCCATTATTTTGGCCTTCTGTACAATCTGGCCATAATCGGTCAAATCCAAGACTTCCAGCACCGACCCAATAGACGCTTTTAGGCCCTTTAGGAACCTTGTGCCTTCTCTTCAGCTGTTCGCATATGCCTTGGGGCAAAATGGAATAAACTTTCGAACTGTTGCTGATACTCAAGGACAGTCTTACCTCCTTGAGTTAAGGCCATGAACTCAGTCTCCTTCCGATCTCTGAAACTGCGCGGATAATGGTTATCCAAGAACAATTCCTTAAACTGCTCCCAAGTAGGTTCTGGATGAGCAGCCATCAATATAGGCTTGGAAGCTTGCCACCACGAATTTGCCTCTTTCTTGAGTTATAACCCAGCACAGATGAGCTTCTGGGCATCCGTGCACTCAAGCACCTCAAATATCTTTTCCAATTCTTGGATCCATTGATCCGGTTCCAGAGGATCACTCCCCACCTTAGAGAATACCGGTGGTAAGTTCCTCTTGAACGACTCTACCACCCTTGACGTATTACTCGTAGCTGGGAAGTTAGGAGCATAGGCAGGATAGTAGGAGTATGGATGAGGCATCCCATGCTGAGGAATACCGAATGGTGGGATTGGAGGTGTACCCACTTGTGGTCCCGTTCCCGACCCTACAGGTGGGTCCTGCGGAGTGTGTACTCGGGGAGGTTGACCCGGTTGAGAAAAATCCAACTGTTGCTGGATGGCAGTCATAAATGCTTGCTGTTGTTGAAGCATTTGTTGCTGGAAAGCTTGTTGGGACTGCTGAATTATTGTAGCAATATCTCCCGGTGTAATGACCGGTGGAGGGTCCGGGAGTGCAGTCATAGGTGGGTCCCCATGTGCCCCACCCTGACCATGGGTCTCTGCAGGTAGTGGAGGTGAGGTATGCCCCACAGAACGGGCCCCTCTGGGATTTTGTGGTCGACCGACCCGACGAGGACCCCGCGAGGTACCTCGGGCATTACTACCGGATCTAGTACGTACCATCGTATCCTTGTACCTGGAACATATCACACACCATATTGGTTAAACACCATAGACTGATTTAGGCACACAATCATATGCCATTATGTGAGGTGTTGTAGTGTATGATAGCCTGTAATTAATCATAGCTCAATTCCAAGATACAGGCAAAGTTCACAACATACATGCTAATGATCCCACTTGACCGTAGCATATTGATCATAGGATTAATATCCACCATAAACCAATGAATTCATAATAGGAGAAGAGAAGGGAAAAGACAAGAAGGAAAATTTTCAAAATTTTAAAATTTTTCCCTTCTGTCCAAACCGGTGGGATGAACCGGCGGGTAGGGACCCGGTCTGACCCGCCGGTCCCAGCACCCCAAACCGGCGGGTGTCACCGGCGGGTAGGGACCCGCCGGTCTGACCCGCGGTCCTGCCCGTGATAAAACACGAACAGGGCCAGAAAGGCCCTGTTTTGTCTGTCACTCTCACTCTCTCCCCTCTCTTTCTTCCTTTTCCTCTTGGACGATTTTGGGAGTCTACTCGGCGCTCCTACTCGCGGTTCCACTCATCCACACGGCGCTTTAGTGAAGAGTCAACTCGTCTTCATCCAAGTAAGTTCCTCTTCTTCTCCTTTTTCCAGAATTTCAATTTGGGTGAAATGCTTGAATAGGATTTACTTTCTAGACTTTCTTTCTCTATTTTTCACCATAGTATAGTCATTCCATGTGTTTATGATGATTCTACTGTGCTCATTTGTAGTGTATAGGAATTATCTCTCTCTATTTGGAGAAAACCCCAAATTGGTGCCCTAGGTTCCCAAATTTGGGGTTTCTTCAATCCTTGCTCTTTTGCTCCAATTGACGACTCCTTTGTAATGCATTTCGCTTGTTTTATGCTAGATATGATTTAGATTTCATTGAATCATCCATTATGCTTGAAATCCCCATGTATTTCCCATGAAAATTCCTATTTTTGTCTTGGTTTCCTAAATTTTCATCCCATACTTGTATTCTTCTAATTCCATAACCTATTTGGGGTATGTTCTTGCAAATTTCGACATCCCATTACTGTGGCATTTCGTTCTAGACCCTAGTTTCAAACTTTTACTTCACTATGAATGGGTTGGTGAATCGAAACCGAACCCTTCCATGTTATTTATGCTCATTCTCTCCTTTGCTGTCGTTTTACTGTTTTGGCATGTTTCTATGCGTTGTCATCTACCATGTTTCATATCCTAAGTTTCCCATCGTTCTCAGATTGTCGCCGTTCCCGTTTTGCATAAATTGGATTTTGGGTTTCCCTTCTTTAATGCTGCTGTCTTTTATTGCTGTACTAACCCAACTTCCTTTTCTTATTGCCAGGATGTCTTCACGCACCGGCAGAGGACCATCTTCCTCTGGCGTTCGACGCAAGACCACCGCTTCTAAGCGGAAAAGTGCGGAGACCAGCACTTCAGCTCATCGCACAGGGAGACCTGCACCTGCTCAGTCTGACCCTTCAGACTACGATGAGGAGCACTTCACTAGTGCAGAGGCCGCAGCCAACTGGCCCAACTTCCTGAAGGGGCCAGTGTTGATGGAAAAGACCGTGGTAGTCGAGGACTTCCACAAGGCCAGGCTTCAGGAGAGGTTCTCAGCATTGGGCTGGGACTCGATTCTTCAGGTAGACCGACCGTGCTACGAGCAGCTCGTCCGTCGGTTTTATTGCAACCTGGAGGTATCGTATCAGTACGGGGAATTCACTATCAGCAGCCTGGTGAAGGGAGTGGATATCCAGCTGACGGTAGACACCTTGGCCAGTATCCTGGGCATATCGGCGGTGGGACACCGATACTACAGTCCCCCAGGAGTAGGCCTCAGGGACCGTTCATGAGCATGGAGACACCGGACTTCATCTACGAGACCATCTGCGGCAGCAGCAGTCGCCCGGAGTCCGAGACATCTTTCTTCCCTGAGGTCCGTCTCTTCGCCCGGTTGATCCAGTTCAACCTGCTCCCCAGAGGAGGTCATCAGAACCAGGTAGGTTTCATGGCGGCTTTCATAGCATTTTGTATTTTCACAGCCGCAGAGGGAGGCGGGGAGCACTTGTGCCTTCCCTATATCATCCTCAGAGCGATGGAGCACCATGCTTCCCACCCAGAGGACGGAGGATTCCCCTACGGCAGGATCCTCACTAGGATCTTCGAGTTCTTCGGGGTGGATCTGAGCGGAGAGGAGGGGAAGACTCCGGCTGATAGGTTCGATCGGAGCAACCTCTTGAAGATGGGTCTCCATACCCTCATGGATTCACCTCCTAGATCGGGAGCTCAGAGAGGTAGGGGTAGGAGGGCTGCCCCTGTAGAGGATGTCCTCATGGAGGAGGAGTCCAGTGAGGAGGATGAGGACTACGTTCCTCAGGGCGAGGAGGAGGATCTGATGGGCGGCAGCATCCCTGAGGAGGTGCCTCAGGAGTCGAGAGGTCCGGGTCCTAGTTCTTCCAGAGCTGCAGCCCCACCACCTGAGAGTGGCGACTACGACTACGAGGGCAGGACAGCCTCCATGCGGGCCTTGCAGGATGGCCAGGTCCAGATACTGAGGCGGCTGGACGAGATTGCCTCCAGGCAGACCACCTTGGAGGATTCCTTCCGTAGGCTGGGTCAGGACTTGGACACCAGGGCCAATGCTATCTCAGCAGACTATGGCCGGCTTCGGAGGGAGGTACAGGTGGTGAACGCGAGGTTCGATTATTACGATCACCGCTTCGATGTTAACTCCAGGCCTCCAGCGAACGTGGTGATCATCGACGACGATGACGACGCCCAGTGAGGGCTTGGCTTGCCCACCCAGCTATTTATCCATTTTGCTCTTTTTGTAGACATTGTACCTTTCTTTATTCTCACTCCTTGTAATTGCAATGTAACTTGATTTCATTTATGGAATGAAATATCTTTGGATAATGGATTGTTGTGGTGTTTTCATATGTGGAGTACCTGTGTGGTTTTGTGGTGATGTGATTTTTCTATCTGTGCCCTTGGTTATATTATTATCTGTTGTTTATCAGGTTTTGTGTAAAATTTTTGGAAATTCCATTTTACGCCGTTATGCTGCCGAAATTTCGTCAAAATAGCACTTTATAGGTTATAGTACCATCTAATTACCTTTTATCTACACTCACGCATGCCATGAATGCAACTTATAATATAACCCCATTTTATACTTTCTTTCTTTGACTTTTAAATCTTTAAAGCTTTTATATTAGCCCAACCCCATTTTCCTATTATAGAGTCTACGGGATTCTAATGGTATGCTGTGAGTGAAGCAGAGCATCACGCTCTGATACCACCGTTTGTCACACCCCGTTCACCCTGAACCGGAGCGGCGACCGAGTTAACACCGGTTAACCCAAACCTGCCAGGATCATCAGATACTGTATTCCACCACAGCATACACACACTAACATCAATTCATCAGATCAGCGGAAGACTAAGTTTTACCTGTAAATAATTCCCATATACTTGATACCCAAATGGTGATACAATAATTATATACATTTGGGCCCGTAGGCATGATATATACACAAAAGAATGAAGTTCAAATATCAAATATATATAGAAATCATCAAATCATCAGAGTACACAGCTCGGCTCGGTATCAAGGCTGGAGCTCAGCTCGGCCTCAGAACCGCTGTCCCGCAGCACAGCTCTCACACGCGCAGTCTACGCCGTGCTCAAACTCCTCAGGGGTCCACCAGTCCTCCTCAGGAAACTCGACTGTGGGACCCACCCCATGCTCCTCAGATGCATGACCTGCAAAATCATCTAAAAAGGGGTGCACACGTGGAATGAGCTCACTAGCTCAATAAGTAGAGAGGTGGACCACACACAACAGTCCACACATCATCATATGCACTACATGCCATGCAAGTCATTTTAAATCACATACACCTAATCAACATTACTAAGTCTTTGGTTTTAGTGCTACTACAACCACAGTGCGCGTATACTCCGGGTACGAGCCGCGAACTCCCTCCCGCGATACGCCCATAGGGCAGTTGGAGAAGGCCCACCGTGAGTACTCGGAAAAATAAAGACAATGCCGTCCACCGGCTCTCAACAGAAATGTAAATAAATTAAATGACAGTGCTGACTCCAGCAATTTAAAAGCAGTACGATTGGCCCTCTTGAAATACCACCGGGGTTGCCGGCTGTCCTACACGACTCGTCGGGCGTAATGCCTAACCGCCACAGTGTCCGACAACCGCGACCCCTGCTTCCCCCCAAGTGGCAACCCAACACCTTAACCCCTGTTGAGAAGGGTCGTAGCACGGGATGGTGAGAATCCTAATACCGCATGCTCCTATATGTAGTACGACTGCATAGTGCCTCCGTGTCCCATACCACGGGCCACCAATGCATTCGTTTCCAAGCCGACCACGGCATCTAGGCTATCAATGCATTATGCAACATGATGTCCACATTCAACATATAACATCTCATTCAATTTGCATTTGAAAAGTAAACATAGCATATATGCACATCAATGTGTGAAATGACTATTCTATATAGCATATTCATGATGACATGAGTTATATGAATGCCAAACAAATGCCTTGAAACAAGGCCAAACGTCCACTCTCCACTTGTAGCGTACAAGGAGTCCCGCTCGGTACGGGTGAGATCCGGAGCGAATCGGGTAGACTTTGGTGAACCTAACAAAATTGAGCGGGGTTAGTACTTCACCATTTTAGAATCAAAGTTAATGAAATCCGATGTCAAAATCGTGTTTAGAACGTCGAAAGAAGGTCACACGTCCGATTTGGGCTCGATCGGACCTACGGATCACCTTCGGGGCCACTCAGGTGGGTCAGACAGGTGGGCTGTCTACCCACCGGTCCTACCCGCCGGTTTGGACCGGCGGGTATGGACCCGCCGGTAGGACCCGCCGGTCCTACCCGCCGGTTTGGCCAGGGACCCCCTGCCTCTCAGGTGGGTGCTCTCAGGCGGGTAGGGACCCGCCGGTTGTACCCGCCGGTTTTGGCGGAAAAACCCCAGTTTCTTCTCAACTTCCTCCATTCCTTGGGGACCCAAATAGGGCTTTTCTCAACCCATTCTTCACACCTTTAAAGTCCTATAGGATGGTTCTAGCTTAGATCTAAGTTAGATTCAAGTGAGGGGAACCATCTTACCTTCTTTGCTCAAGAATGACTTCAAACCCTCCAAATCACTTCCAACTCACAATACTCCTTCTACCTTGTCAATATCTCTTCAAATCCTTCAAGATCAACACATAAATCATCTATTAAACCTTAGATTCATCATTTCAAAGGGTATTTACAAGATCTCAAGAAATCACACTCGAATCGAGGGTTTAAAGTTCGGGTATGGTGAACGTTCATAAAACCCAACTTTTCTTACCTCCAACTGTAGATCTCGAGTTGAAGATTACTCTCCCGGCACCGGAGTGGCAAGATCTAGCTTCGGCGCCACGAAATCCTTCCTTTCTTCCTCTTCCTTCTTCTTCCTTTTCTTTTCTCTCTCCTCTTTACTTTTCTCACCAAACGTACGAGGGTAATAAATGGAAAGAAAAGAAATCATAAAGTCTTATATACTATTCCTAATTAAGTGAATAGTGTCGGATGGGTCACTCAGGTGGGTGGGTGTACCCACCTGCCATACCCTCCCGAGAGTCAGAACTTGGGATTTTGACCGGGCTCGGACCTCGGCCCAAACCCCACCTCAGGCATACATTGTAGCATACGTATATATCTTAAAATACAGATATAATACCTGTTTTATCCGTACATAGCCTTATGGTAGGTGCACGTACACGGTTTGGGCACTCCCGTCTCTTCTGGCACTGGCTCGGACTTGTCGGGCCAGCCGGTGTTTAAGGTCACCCGTGCCATCATAGCCCATAGGGAACCCGCTCTAACATCCTCTGGCTCGGTTCCTACATGGTTAAACCGGTTCAATCGCGAAATCAGACCGGGTTTAAGAAGCGGGATATTACATGGGTGGTTTTTGTTGGGTTTGTTGTTTTTTTTTTTTTTTTTTTTTT
>NC_056570.1:16821916-16842074 GCF_013358625.1 Macadamia integrifolia
TGGGTGGGGGGGAAGGTGGGGGATGTTATGCTTACAGGTGTTTTATCAAGCTTTATATCTACAACTACACTAGCGGCAATTCTAGCGTGCTACTTGACAAGGAAATTATCATCACATGGATTGATGCCAAGAAACAATAATCAAATTGTTGAGGCTTTTCTAGGGAATTATGGATCCCTAGCTCCAAGAAGATACAACTTTTCAAACATAAAGAAAATGACGAATTCATTTAAAGAAAAGCTAAGCCAAGGTGGTTACGGTAGTGTGTTCAAAGGGAAGCTACCTGAAGGTTGTTTGGTTGCAGTGAAAATCCTAAATGACTCCAAAGGCAATGGAGAAGAATTTATTAATGAAGTTGCAAGCATTAGTAGGACTTCCCACGTTTGTATTGTCACTTTGCTTGGATTTTGTTTTGATTGCTTCAAAAGAGCACTTATCTGTGAGTTTATGTCCAATGGATCTCTTGAGAAATTCATCTACAACAAGAAAAATAGTGAAAACATGCCCTCACCTGGGTTGGGAAGACTACATCAAATTGCAGTTGGCATCGCTCAAGGATTAGAGTATTTACATCGTGATTATAATACTCGAATTGTGCATTTTGACATAAAACCTCATAACATTCTTTTGGATGAAGACTTTTGTCCAAAGATATTTGACTTTGGTCTTGCTAAACTGTGTTCCAGAAAAGATAGTATCATATCAATGGTAGATGCCAGAGGAACAGTACGATATATTGCACCAGAAGTGTTCTCTCAGAATTTTAGAGGAGTTTCACATAAGTCAGATGTTTATAGCCATGGAATGCTGGTGCTAGAAATGGTTGGAGGACGAAGAAATATTAATGCAGAAGCTGATCACACCAGTGAAATTTATTTTTTTCATTGGATATATAAGCATATTGGACAAGGTACGCATTTACCATTAGACATGACTATAAGGGAAGAGGAAGAAGAAACAGCTACGAAGATGGTTTTAGTAGGTTTATGATGCATACAAATAGATCCAACAAATTGACCATCAATCAACAAAGTGGTGAATATGTTAGACGGTACCCTTGAATCGCTGCCAATTCCCCCAAACCTTTCTTTTCTTCTCCTCTAAGACAGGTAACCTGCATTTACCTTTTATAAATCATCAGGGTTAACACAATAGATTTCCAAAAAATAAGTTAATAAAATTACCAGGTTTCACAGTTGCCTTTGGTCGATATTTTAAAAATTTTCCATGGCTTGCTAATAATGCGGTCACGCCGTTCATCACTGAAATCTCAGGTGTCATCTGGTCGTTAGAAGCTTGATTCCGTCTATTCCTTGTCACACATGGCCCACCAAAATTGCAGAACCCATGCTCCACATCTTACCAAAGACGGCAATGCAGTGGAAAAGGATTTGAGTAGCCATCGAGTCATTAACTGTATCCCCACACAAGTTTCAATAGGCTAAAGTTAGGATATCAACTGCTTGAGAAGTGAACAATTGCTATTACTGATTTGGTTCTAAACTAAAATCTGTTATTTTCTATTTATCATTGTAATATTGAAAGTTTTCCTTTGAAAACCCAATAGAAGAAAATTGATATTGAGAGACGCTCCTATTTCTCTTATCTCACAAGTAGTGCGTGAAATCATCATTCTTATCATATATGAATTTGTATTATTATTATTATTATTATTATTATTATTATTACTATGGGGGTGCTTACAGCTGTTGTATCAAGCTATACATTTGGCTGTTATTTTGGTGCCAATTTTTCTATATCATGTGAGAAGAAAATTAACCTCAAAAGGATTGATGACATTTTGGAAGAGAAGAACAAGAAATACTAAAAATCTTGAGGCTTTCCTAAGGAATTATGGATGTACGACGCCCAAAAGATATAGTTATTTAGATATCTAAAAATTACAAATTCAATTTAAAAAAAAAAAAGTTGACCAATGAAGTTATGGTGGCGTATTCGGGAAGCTACCCGATGGATGTTTGGTTGCAGTCGAAAGTCCCAAATAACTCTTAAGGTTAATGGAGAGGAATTTATTAATGATCCCATGTTTATATTGTCGCTTTGCTAGGCTTGCATTTCTTTTTTTTATTTTTTGACTAACAACGGGTATTCAGACCTTCGGCCTTAATAGTCTTGCAAGCGCTAGGCTCTTGTTTCATTGGCTCCAAAAGAACACTTATCTACGAGTTCATATCTAATGGATATCTTTAGAAGTTCATTTACATCAAGAAATCAATGAAAATATGTCCTCACCTTGATTGGGAAAGGCTATATCAAATTGCAATCGACATTGCTCATAGATTAGAGTATTTAATTGCAATACTTGTATTTTGCATTTCGATATAAAAATCTCATAACATTGTTTCAGACGAAGAATTTTATTCAAAAATATTTGATTTTGATCTTGCTGAAATATGTGCTAGAAGAGATATCTGACTTTTCAACATTGCTTTGGTTGGGCAGCGGGCACCCATGTGGGTTGTGGATGCAGACTCGACTGGAACCAGCCAATTTAAGTCTGCGGGGGGAGCTTTTGTAACTGAGAGTCGGTTGTCGGACAAACCCAAATCTCACCATACATTCCCACTATATTATATCTTTTGATCATTTTTTTAGTGCTGTCTGATTCAATCTCTCTAAATTCTAAGTGGATGGATGAGCAGATCACCAAGGCCATGTGATGCAAACCGTCATCAATCTCAACATGCTTAGTGGAGAGAAGCATCCTCCCCTTGATCTTCTTGGTTTTCCTATTACTACTATCATAATTATTAACAATTTTATACGGTAACAAACATGTTGTGATAATTATACTTAACGATCATAAGTTTATCCATTAATCGGTTTAAATGATTACATTTAATATTTGACAAACTGTGCAATGTGTAATGGAGGTTTTGGGGTTGAAATTGTCTGTAATTTCGATCTCGTATAATTTCATGAAATATCATCTTCAGGGGATGACACGTGTATTGATATTAATACAATGATTCAAATCTGGTACAATTAATAAAACCTTAAATCAGTAAAAAAGTATTTAAATTAAATTTAGACTATTATATTAGTATCATTACAAGTGTTACCTAAAAATGATATTTCACAAAATTATACGATAATTAGAATTGCGGACGAAAGGCAAATGGTCAATAAAAATGGAAGGGTTTGGGCAACTTCGCGGCGAAAAGGCCATCACAAAAAGGAAAAAGCTGTCGTTTCTGACGTCCCAGACAAGACGTTTTGGACAAAAGCCCTGTTGCTAATGACTTTCCAATGTAAGAACGTAAGCAAAATCCAAATGGTTAGAAGAGACAGAAGACAGAAAGGTGTGGGGGAAACTCCTGGTTGAACTATATACGTGTCGATTTAGCTTTCCACAGCCCCACATTCTGATTGATCTCAGTCAAGTAACGCGCCTGCCAGAAGCCACCCTCTTCTATTCTTCGTCATGGCTAGGGCGTAGGGTTGTCAATGGGCGGGTTGGGTTGGGTTTTTTGAAACCCAGTCCAACCTAAAGTCTCTTGACATAATCTGAGCTTTATTCAATTTTAAGTCGGGTTAGGATATCTTAGCTCAGGTCCAGTCTTGTTGGGTTTAGCTCAACCTAGCTTAGTCTTGATGGATCCTAATTGAGCTCAACTTAACCTAATCTAACTCAGTCTAGTACTATTAATTATTTGGTTGTTTGATCTTGATGCATTATAAAGGTTAAAGACTAAAATTTATGTATATATATGTAGATTGTGAAAAAACGAAAGACTTTTCGCAAATATTTTTCAATAAGTATCCATTTATAATTATTAACATATTTATATTATTATATACTTAATATACAATGTTCGGTTGGACTGGGTTGGGTCGGGTTGGTTGAGACCTCAACCTAGGACCAACCCAACCTGATCTTAGACTTGAAATTCTCAATCATAGCTCATCTTATGGGCCGAAATCTCAGCCCAAGCCCTGTTCGAGTTCAGGGCAGGTTCGGACTGATCGAACTTTTTTGAAACCCCTAGTCATGGTAGTAGCGATTGAAATAATGTATTCTAACATTGAGTTTGGTTGTTAGAAAATAAAATAA
Organism: Macadamia integrifolia; assembly: GCF_013358625.1. Lineage (NCBI taxonomy): Eukaryota > Viridiplantae > Streptophyta > Magnoliopsida > Proteales > Proteaceae > Macadamia > Macadamia integrifolia. Next base: position 16,825,992 of record NC_056570.1, read on the forward strand.
AAATATATATTTTTAAATATTTTAAATTTTAAGAGATACAAAAATCAATTATTTCATTATCATGACAAAATGGCAAAGTCCCATCTTTCCTTTTCCCTTTGATATTTTAAAATCTCCATATTACCACCAGATACCCTCCCTTTTCCTACCATGTTCCCCCTCCACAGGCTAAGCCAACTAGGGGTGTCAACCGGTCGGGCCGGTTCGATTTCGATCGGGCTTAATCGGGCTTGAAGACTTTCAAAGGCTACACCGTGTCCGTCCATTTAACTAATCGGGCTTAGTTATTGAAGGCATGGTACACTTTATATTCGGTCGATCGGTCTCGGGTTATAATCGGGCCACCTTAATCGGGCTTTAGTCGGGCCTTAACCGGGCTACGGACATGTTTAATGTTAAACGGGTTTTAACCGGTTTTTAAACGAGCCCTTTTTAAAATGTGCTATTATATTCCGGCCCACTCATGGAAGCCCAAAAAAATGACAATAAATCAATAAATGATACCAAATATAACCATTATTTAAAATGTGAACATGTCTTTACTTTTTAGTTTTTATTCTTTAATTTGTGGGGTAAAATAGGTATTCTACAATCATTAAAGAGTCGGGCCAAGTCGGTGCACAATAGGCCAGTCTCGATCGGGCGTTATTCGGTCGGTCTCGATCGGGCGCCCGACAGTCCAAGTAGCAAAATCGAGATCGACCATTTATAAACGGGTCGGGCTCAAGCCCGACACATTTAATAAACGATCCGAGCCAGGCCGGTCTATAAACAATCGATCCCAGTCAGTTTAGTCGGATCGGGCCACGAATTGACACCCCTAGATGGAATGTTGGGTTGAGGGTCTCGTCGGCAAAGATTGAGAGAATTATATTTCGCTTTTATGTCTAATCTACTGCTAAGAGGTGAGAGGTGAGAGGTGAGAGGTGAGAGGTGAGAGGTGAGTTTTCTGAAGTTTTATTGTTTCTCCTAGGCATTCTATATTTATGTTGAGCAAGCGAGTTTTTCTCGGCTGACATGTCTTCCTTTCGAGCAAATTCATCATTTCGAGATGAACCCAGTTAAATTCTACTCAGAAAATTTTCTGGTGTTTTAATTTTGGTACAACAATGTCTGACTTTCTGTATTTTATTTTGGCCCTTGGGGGTTCTGATAAGAAATGGATTTTGAAGAATAGAAGAACTGAATTTCGAGTTTCAAAAGACACCAAATGAAGGAGAAAGAAAGAGAAAGGGAAAAGAAAGTATTTGCTTTTTCATGCCTTTTCACTGTACATTTCCTGGCTCTTACATTTCTTGCCTCTTTATAGAGTCCATTAGCTAATCCTAATCGTACAATTGAATTGGTTATTTCTACACACAAGTTGCTACAAGTTGCTTCCCTAGTTGTCATTGTCAAGCCTCACCCACTCTCTCTACTTCTTTACTATGCCATACATAGTCCTTTGTTCACATTGGATCCTTTCTAAGCCTTGCTGTCCTTTTTTCTTGTGCAGATGATCTGGCTGGCATTATTGGGTTTGGTGAAGTCTCTATTACATAATCTGTTAAGTTTGTTTGGAATTCTTGACCCGTTTTGAAGATTGACTTGATCCGACATATTTTGGTAACAATCCGAATGAAAAGTTTTCTGAGATCTATAATGGAAGCAGAGGGGTTGGGCCGATAGGCCCAAGCCCGGAGCTCATTACTGATCTAGTATGGGGGTGCGATCGACCGGATCGACTGCCGCCAGATGGGTCAACCCGTGACTTGGAATATATATATATATATATATATATGTACTATTGCTTGCTGAGAAAGTCATTGTATTTTGAGGTTTTTTCGAGCTAGGATTTCAGGGCGAGTTTTCTCGCCGCTGCTTGGGTGTAATCTCTCTTCTGCATAGTGAAACATCTTCTTCTTCGTCTGAGGATGTAGCACACCACCCTGGTATGTGAACTCCATTAAATCTCTGTGTCGTGCGGATCTATTGTCTCTTTATTTTTTGTGTTTCTTGGTGTTTGATCTAACATAATCCACATCCTCACTCCCTTCTTCTATTGTTGCTATATCGTTACTTGATCTGCTTATGATCTTCACCTAATCTAACATCATAGGGGCTGTACAAAGTGTATCAAGCTCTTTATTCATTTCATCATCTTTTAGAGCAAATTATCATTTTGAGATGAACCCAGTTTAATTCTACTCAAAAAAAATTTCTGGTGTTTTAATTTGGTATATCTATGTTAGACTTTCCGTATATTATTTTGATCATCGTGGGTTGTTTAATTGTGTCATCATCTGTTGAGCAGGGTATCTCGATTCCTGCTTTTTTGCGCTCTTTCTGTGATCAATGTTTTATCTCTGTTTCCATCCATTGATGGAGGAATCTCTTTCTGCCCAACACAACAGAGGTCTTCCTTGATATTATGGAAAGGAGGAGAAAGAGACTGCACTTTACTGGCAAATTTGATATCTAGACTGTATAATAGGGAAGTGATAGTCAGGGACCGGACTCGCTTCCACCATTTCACACATGGTTCATGTTCATCTAAAGATTTCTGGTGAGAATTCTCTGGTGTAGGGGCAAGACCTGGACCACAGCAAATCCATGGGTAACATCATTTTTTGCTGCAGTAAGTCTCGAACCCGAGACCTCTTCGAGAGGAGGAATGCTGCCAGCCACCTGACCAAGGAATCCCTCTTTTTCGTTGAACATATTTGAAATGATCTGGACTCAAAAACGATAAGAACGGTCAACCTATAAGACTTAACTTTAGCCTTATGGATAGAGGTGAAGTAAAAAGGTCTTTTAAGAAGTTAAATGTTACTGTTATCTTGGGCTGGACAAACAATATATGATTTAGGGATTAAATAAATATTTTTGAAATGGATGTAAATCAAATTTAAAATCCACTAATCTTGTAATTACTTTTCTTATCTTGTGCATCTAAGTAATTTTCCCAAAGAATTTTGTCCAGAAATGTGGCCTATCTCTCTCATCTCCTTGGAAAATACATCATTACCCTTTGCTTGGGAGAAGAGATATAAATATTATGCCAATGCTCCCGGACAAAAAATCACTTTCCAAAAAAAATCTAAATGATAAATTCAAGAATTGAATCTGATGCGTGATTGATAGATTGTGTGTGCATAATTTTTCCTTGACGCACATATAAAACATGTTACACATTATGCTTAGTTTAGGACAATGTGGGTCTAAAGTTACAAATTCCAAGTGAGAATTAAGTTTCTAATTTTCCACCTAGAATTTCAGTAGGTTGTTGAAAAGTACTTTAGATAGAGGGACATAAGGAAACGAATTTATTTTTTTAACAACTAATATGCCTATAAAAAAAATAAAAAATAAAAAGGAGAAAATGTTTAACAGTTAGGGGTGGACCTATGGGGTATAATGTAACTTATTCTTTAGGGAATTATACAAATTGTGTAACAATTTAATTTAATTTTTTTTTAATATGACAATTTTAATAATTTCACAATGAATCCCACTTAATATATATTTATTGGATTGCATAATAAGTTACAAAATTTCTCCAACTACCATAATTAATTCAGCCAATAATTTCAAGGGAGACCAAATCCTACACGTCTGTGGTAAGAACTTTTCTTGCACGCCCCACCTTAAAATGCCAAGTGCCAACTAGTGTCACATGGAAAATCAAAATGGGGTACCATATTTTGTTTATAGGTAGACCCTGATCCCTTCTCACATGCAAGTTTCAATTCTATCAAAGTTTGTCATATGGCAAAACTGAGCTTTGAAAATCCAAGGTTATAAGAGAGTGCATAGAAATGCTCAGACTAAGGGCATTAATTGGTTCAATTTTGGTTTTTTGGTTCAAGATATGACATGTAGAAATCGAAACTGAATTGATATTATTCTTTAAACCAAAACCAAATAGGCCCGTTTTTACACACACACCTAAGCATGCGTCTGCTAATGAGGTAAAAATCCACCTATACAATTTTTTTTGCCAGTTTGTGCACAACTCAATTAATCTGGGAAGAGCGCAGCAACCCACAGCCACGGTCTCCACTTAAATTGCAAATGCATAGATTGGGAATTGAACCTGAGATCGTACACCTATCCACACAATCCTCAATTCACTCTAACCATCTAAGCAACCCACGGATGAATTTGGCTTATACAAAGAATGTGATCTATCAATGAAAGAGAGATTTTGAGAATCTTTGAGAATCACTTGCAATACAAGTTATGGAACTTCAAAGTTTATTTCTTTCTTCCTCCTTTGAGTGCATCTCAGTAAGAGAAGTATCATGCACACAACAATAGGAAAAAGAGCGGACGAAGATTCTAATATTTTATAACCAAACAATTGAATCTCCCATTAAGGAAAACCCCTCAATTAACTTAATTATTATGGAATGTGTCAATTATTTAGATTCTAATCTAATAAATAAATTTAAATTAAATCTACGAAATATTTGACAGATTACTAGATTCTTAATTGATCATGTGGGACACACTAATAGGATAAAATCCCCACAACCACCTTGATGAGAGTCAAGTCAGAGATGGTAGCATTCAAAAAATAAATAAATAAATGCAACCTATTTTGTTTTTCTAGGTTAACAAATAACCATGGAGATGGTGAAGAAGAAAGCGTGAAGCAACAAAAAGTAATCTTACCTAAAGCAATAACGCCACAAAAGCAACTGAAAATGAAAATATGAGATTTAGATTAAAGAGTCAAGTTGTATATGTGTCGCCATACATAACAAGTGGCCTATTAGCTCAGTTGGTTAGAGCGTCGTGCTAATAACGCGAAGGTCACAGGTTCGAGACCTGTATAGGCCAATTTTTGATTTTTTTTTTGAATTTATATTTTTCTGGTTCCAGTCCCTTTGGGTATTTTTAGATGAAAGGTAAAATAGTTTAAAGAATATTTTTTTTGATGGAATGAAAGGGTATTTCTATCCAATCCTAGTCGATCTGGATTGGTATCGACTTTGTCCAATTCTGTTTACATTTTTTTTAATGGAATGAAAGGGTATTTCTATCCAATCTTAGCCGATCTGAATTAGTATAGACTTTTTCCGATCTTGTTTCCTAGTACTAAGTTCTCAAACTAGGTAGGCAAAGGAAAGATAATGGAGAAAAAAAATATGAGCATATCTAACATGCCAGATTTTGATCTAATGAATTACACAAAAGTAACAGCTTTTCTTTTGAGGTGGGTTATGATAATAGTGTGGCTTCAAAATTTTATGATGGGGAAAGGAATGCTTCCTAAGTAATGCAGCCCTAATGCCCAAACATTGAAGCTGACATAATGACCCTCTCACCCCTAAAACCCAAATCCCCACCCACTTTTGAAGCCCATGTGCACTGCTTCATTGGTCCCTACTCCCTACACTAACTCAAAGGCCATGCGCCATGGAGCACTTTTTTCCCCATTTTATAATATGGGACTTGACTTTTGAACAGCTTTTCCTCCTTATGACAAAACTTGGAAAGAAAATGGATGCTACATTATCTTCTATCCAATGGACTAATAGAATATTGGGCAATTACCATCATTTCCTATACTTAAACCATATTTACTATAATTCCTCTACTTCAAATTTTTTTCTAATTCCCTTAATAAAGTTTATTTCTACCACTCTTCTCGTTTGATAATTTAAAATTCCTGAATTACCCCATACCAACACTCTCTCTTGACGTAATCCCCATGGAATGTCAATCACATTCATGTCCCTATCTGGTGCTATGTTATAGGCTGTCAATTAATAAATGCTGTTGTAGACAGCCAGTTCTGAGTAGAGCCGAAGTAATCAAAGCTCACTAAAATTTAACTGGAGCTGCCTTCTTACCAAAAAAAGGAATTTGGCCTGGCCCAGGTGGCCTAGGAAAATCACAAAGAAGTGAACTGCATGCCCAACCCACTCAAAATTCATTTTTTTTTTTTTTTTGTTACAAAAAATTCACTTTGTGGGAAATTCCATCCCATACCTGTGACGTGTGGTTCTCATTTTTTTTTATTTTTTTTGGTACGAACAAGTGAACAAACCTATGTAATTCACCTTTACACCCCCAACCCCCAAAAAAACATCTATGTAATCAACGAATTTAGGAATAACAAATAGGGGGTGACTTTTCAGTATGGGAACGTGGTCCTTACACAAGTATCGAGGCCAAATTGAACACACATAAAAACATCAATCGAGACAGGACTTTTATCTTTCATTTGGGGTGGACCATTATTCTATCCCATCTAAGTGCAAGCATCACATTATTGGATAGAGCATTTTTTTATGGATTTGGTTCTTTTGTGACATAACAAGTTGTTTGATGCGCATTTAATGCTCATAAATGCTTTAGTTTACATGCGAGTGTCTCGGATTTTGTGCCTAAGTGTTCTGACTGTAACCATTAGATACACACCAAACACCATGTGGTGCCACATAGGAGACCAATAACTTATTTCACCTAATAAATATCAGTTTTTACTTGGGAAAAAATAATCAATAAGTATATTGGCTCTGTTTAGCTGTAAATGAGAATTTAATGGAAAAAAAAGTGAATTTTTCATATTTAAAAAAAATATATTTGTAATCATTACCACATGTCATTCAATTTGATTGTATAAATTAATTAATTTTTTTAACCAAATTTAGTAATGATATATTTTACATATAATTTTTAATTTATATGTTAAACCCAGGGTTTTGGATGCAAAGTGAAGTAAAAACTTATAAGCAAATATGGAATGATTTGAAGTTAATGTTATAGTCATATGGGGTATGATTACATACATTTCTTTTTTTAAGTATGAAATTGTTCTTCTAATTTCTTTAATTCCCATTGCAATCAAACATAGCAGAAGCACCATTTAATGTGGTGGTGATTCTCAGTCGTACTAGAGCACTATCCCAATTTCTAGAGAGAGATTGCTTCTCTCAGCTTCAACATGGTTTAGGACATGTACAAACTGAAACCGTATAGAATTAAAAAAATAAAAATAACAAAATTGTAGTGGTTCTTCTTATATGGTTTTCATGTATTTAGTCTAATTTTATTCTTTCACGGTTTTAATATTTCGGTTTAATTTATTCAGTTAGCATTCAATTCTTATATGGCTTTCGATTAGGATTCAATTTATACAATTCCTTACCCAGAAAAAAAAAAATTATACAATTTTATTCTATTCACATTCATTTTATTTAATTCGATTAGGCATTAACTAATGTGTTAACGTTACCAAAAAAAAAAAACGTTAAAACCGAAATAAATTCTATTTCTAAAACCAAAATCGAATTGCATTGATTCAGTTTGATTTAAACCTCGATTTTGAATTTTTCGATTCCGATTAGGGCCTTGATGCCCTTACTCAAAACGTGGGGATAAAGTTTAAGGAATCGGGTATTCATTATTGACAGATTGAAGATAACTATCAGTATCGTTTCAATACTGGATCGGGTATCGGCCTGTATTGATCTTATCGGACAATTTTATCCTCAAAAGCTTTGATACCATCATACTTTTTATTTCACATTTTTGCCCTTACTGATACGATATCAACGACCTGAATCAGATCGGTATCAGTACCGATACCTTAAACCATGGGTGGGAACTAGTAAGGGTCTTGACATTACCCTTACCCTATTAGGTAAGGTACAGGTAGGGGTGTTAATCGGTTGGGTCAGGCCAATCTCAGCCGGGCCTGGAGAACCTATACCCTTAGACCATGACCTACCTCTTTAAGGAATGAATTGGTCTTGCTCGGTCTCGTGCTGGGCTCGATCTGGTTATGGACTTTAATCTGTCTTTTTCTAATCATGCTATAATCGGGCCTAAACGTTATAATATACCAATAAAGCCTTAAATAGACCTTAAACGATGTTTAATTGTCTTAGATTTAAGGTACTTTAATATATTTTATTAGATCATCAACAATTTAGAAAAGGTATCACAATTATTTGCATTCAATAATTGATAAAAATATCAATATATACTATATTCTATCCAAAAAATAAAAAGATAAATATAAACGGTTGGGTTAAACGTGTCGGGCCGAGTTGGGCTTGTAAACTGTTTAGGCCAGTCGGGCACCCGTCTGGCTTACCCCTTGCACCATGTATTACATGTTTATAAAAGGGTCGGGCTTGAGCCCGACATGTTTAATAATCAGTCGAGGCTGGGCCAATCTTTAAACTATTGGGGCCAATCAATCTAATCGGTGCGAGCTTGGGACTGACACCCCTAAGTATATATGAGAAATTCTGTTCATGGAGATCTTTCAAAAGTTCTCAATTCCGCATCAAAAGTTTTTTGTCAGTTGATTGGTGGCCCAAAAATGGCTAGTCAACCACAAAATTAACGGCTCATACACAAAATAGGCTGCTTCTAAGGGTGTCAAAACCTAGCTCGAATCGATAAAATCAATTGAAACTTACCAAAAAAACCCAAAAACTCCTTATTGGATTGGTTTTGGATTGAAGTATGTTCAACCAGTCAAAACCGAACTGATCAATAACAAATTAAAACAAAAATTGATTATGAGATTATAAATTAGTGAATTGATTATCCATCTTTTACAATATTAGTGAAAATATTTTTTGTTGTAAAGAGAATTATTACAAAACAATGAATATGAGGTTATGAATAGGAAAATCGATTTGTACATTGTAACAATGCTTCCATTGATTTCCTTGTTCACTATAAGAAAAATTAGTTATATACTTAACTGAATGATTGGAATATGGTTTATTTTGTGATTTCAATATTAGATATCTTCTTAGTAATTAGTTATCTATTGATAGCCTAAATAACATTACTGAATTCTACAAAGATTTAGCAAAGGACGCCAAATCTTTCTTGTGCTTTTTTTACACCATCAGATGCTAATTGAATTGGTTCGTTGATATTTGACATGCTAATGCTGGATACCACGGATTTGGGTACAGTTTGACTAGGTTTGAAGTAGTCTGGCTCATTGGGTAGGGTTTCAGGCCGTTTTTGATGATACCAAATCCTCTTCCAAAAAGAGAGCATAGATCTCATCCTTATCTTAAAAATCATCATTGTTGAGGGGATAAAAAAATTGAGTGTCTACAGCAGCTTCTCCATGGAAGTCTTATAAATGACATTCGTTTCTTCAATCAACATGTGGTTTCTTCTATCAAAAGTTCCACCTCAAATGCATGGGTATCATATTTTTTTTATCACATAAACAAAACATGTTAGATAACCCAAACTCATATCATATAAGTTTTTCATTTATAAAATACCGAATATGATTAGAACCTTCTATGTTCAACAACTCCCTCTCCTTTCACTCCCAGTTTCCTCGAGCCAAGTTCCACAGAATATAACCCATAAGATCAATTTCATGCTGGAATTGACATGGATCTGATAGAAGGTGACCGTTGGGATGCTCCTGACCTCGAGTAGTTCAATTGCAAGCTAATATTTCTAAAATAAAATAGGCTATGATTGAAATGAAACAGGCAATGGCCCAACTCCTTGGTAAACTCAGAAGGGGCATTCTACTGATAATTGTATAACTCTTAGGATGAAATGCAATACTTATTGGATACCGAGAAATATGAACTCTGTCCCAAGTAGTAGGGCTGAATGTGACTACCAATCCTCTTTCAGTACTCGACTCTCTACTAACATGTTATAAGAGAGTTAGGATCAGGTCCTCGTACGAGAATCATTCTCGTCCGGTGCCTGATCCATACTTAAAATTCACTTAATCTCTTTCTTCTTATAATAGGTTAAGAGATTGAGGTGGTTTCCAGCTGTAGATCAGGCACTGTACGAGAAGAACCTGATCCAAACTCGTCATAAGGAGGTTCCTTCAATATTGGTGTAAGCACTAATTAAAAGATTTTCAGTGCATCACTTGATGAAGGTGTGTTAGACTATGAGTTATTAATTTGACGAGTATCAATCTTGCTAGCAGACTTAAAATAGATCCAACACCCAACTCCTGCTTGAAGGAAATTTTTTCAAATTGGACATACCACACACCATAGTATGGTTTGATGGACAACATGGTGATCATGGTAAAGGAATTGCCTCGAATAGTATAATCAAAAATTGGATTTCTTTAAGGACGGCTTGAGTAGCCTTGGGTGGGACGTGTCCTCAAGGAAGTCTAGCTTAAAAAATAAATAAATAAATAAATAAAATTAAAATTGAATGTCTTCTATACGATCACTTGATGTGCTCATTCCATCGGTCACCGATGAATCTACTTTTCTCTTGCATGTTCAAACTTTTTCTTTTTTGTCCTAAAAAAATTCATTTTTTTATTTTTTATGTCATGATATTGATAGTGGAAGATCTTGAGCTTTTCATACGTTTGATATTTTACCAATAAACGCAAAATTAAAAAGAAATTTCATTTCATTGAACCCACGATGGGAGGTTGTTTTTTTGCACTCCAAATAAATCCCAAGATATTTTAATTTACTAGTACCTTTTGGGCCTTAACGTTTTCTTTAGAAAGCCCGATTCGGCCTAACTTTAGCCCATCACCAAGATACTCTTGTATGTATTCGATCCTATCTCTTTCTAGGGTCTGATTGGAGAGAACCCTAGCAAGCTTCAAGTGTCCAATTAGGTGATATTTCCATACCAGAGCCCCGATTAAATAAGAGGAGGAAAGGAAAAAGTGAATTCTTGAAAGGAAGAGGATTTGGATTCCAATGAAAAATCCATATCTGAGGAAAATTTTAAATTAGGGCCCAAGAAGAAGAATGAAAATAATGGAGAAGTGCGAAAAAAAAATCAAAATTTTAATATAAAAAAAAAGAAGGATTCAACGAACCACATAAGGGAAGAAAGAAAACCCTACCACAAATAACTTAGGACAGAATTACCAAGTTCTTGGTTAATCCATGGGGTTAGAATTGTTGAATTCTTGGTTATACCCGGAGGAGCATATTTGTGTCTTTAACATCATTTGAAACTCAGTCCTAAGCCTCATTACAACCTAGTAAAGTCTTGTTGGGCTTAATGATGATAAAGTTTTCATCATCAGATCTGATCGCACTTCATTATAATGGAACTTAATTATCAAGCCTTTGAAATTAATCATTTCTATGTTGAACTACATTCGATCTAATCTCTATTTGGGAGTGTTTATGCCGCTTGACAAAGAAATTATCAAGTTTTGTCTACCCACTTGTATTCCATACAATTTCAATTTCCCCTCCTCATCCGTGTGTAAACTCTTTATTGGTGTGAGATAAAGTCGATGATGCAAGAAAAAACAAAAATATGTCTAACTGACAATAGTAAAGTGTTGGATGTGTGAACAAGCTTTGTCATGAGGGTAAGACCATATATGAGATGATGAGATAAAGGAAAACAAGGAAAGAGAATTTGATGCCGTAGGGGAAATCTGCCTAAGCAAGAAGGATTTGAAATAAAAAAGGGTAAGTAACCCATGTGGGAATGATTCCTAAATCCGTACAAAATCCTAGTTTGAGAGATGAGATAATGTTGCTAAGGGAAGGAAGAATAATGCATTCTTGGGGTAGATGACATACCTCTAAGGAAAGAATGACCTACATACCCTTTGAATGAAACTTTGCATTAGATTGCTTTTCATTTGTATCTTAACTGGTTGTAATAACTTTAACAATAAGATCATCTCGTGTATCATGGTCAATCGTCTTGACACCTTTTTCTCAAAACCATCTCCTTTAATCAAAATGGATTTCTCAAAGTCAGGAAAATTCAAGATAATGTTTTAATTGTTCAAAAAAAAATTTCATCATCTTAAGAGGAAGTGAAGGGGTCATAATGAATTTATGACTATTAAGCCTGACATGAGCAAAGGCAATGATCGCCTTAAATGGGGTTTTCTCAAGTTGATTCTAGTCAACTATAGCTTTTCTCCTATTTGGGTTGAGCGCATTATGTTTTGTATCCAATCCCTACTTCTTTTCTCACGTCATTCGTCAAAGAGATCCCCTTTCCTCAGATCTTTTCACACTTCGCTTGTAAATGCTTTCCTCTCATCTCAATCTTGTTCTGTCGAACCAATCTCCCATATAGGGTTTGCAGATTGTCACATGAAAGCATGCTCTCTTGAGGCTTGTTGGATCCATGATATTCTTCACACTTACTGCCTTTATTTGGGACAGGCTATTAATGTGCATAAATCTAAAGTATATTATAGTTCCAATGTGACTTAATAGTATCTTAACGAACGTTTTGGTTTAAGTCATTTACAAAATTCTGACTCGAATTATTGATTTCATTCTAAGAAAGGTGTCATTTTTTTTATTTTGTAGTTGGTGGATTAATGTTTTATATATATATATATATATATATATATATGGGAAAATGACAAGAATGCTAGAAGGATACCCAGGTATCAAGTATGTTAGCGATTATGGACCATTAGATAAAATATAATTGATTTCATTTGTTTATATTTGTTGTCTTACCTAAGTTGCCCACCACGGCTGCTCTACATTTCCGCTTCCTCTTCTTCTCCTTCTCCCTCTCCTTCTCCGTCTTTGACTCCGACTTCGACTCCGACTCCAACTCTGACTCCGACTCCGACTCCCACTCCCACTTCCACTCCCATTCCAACTCCCATCGGTTCTATCTGAATCCCTCATTGAGACTGGGAAAAGGGACCTATAGGCAGACTATACCCACAACAAGATAGTGAGGGTTTCGAAGAGAACCGCGTTTGATGTTCAAAACAGAGAACCAAAACAAAGTAAAAGCTGAGATCTTGCAATGGGGCGGAAATCTTTTTTATTAAAAAAAAATAAATCTTTGATTTTTTTGACAAGATCTGGACTTGTCGTTACCGAGGGTGAAGATAGAATTAGGGGAGAGATAATGTGTAACAGCTGTGAATTGAAGCTTTGGATATTTTTTCTCAATCTAACGGTTCTTTCAAATCCTACGGTTAAAATCTCGCTAGCATACCTGATACCTGAGTATCCTGCTAGCATTCTTTATCCTATATATATATATATATATAACATGGCATTAGAAAAATATCGACTTCTACATATGGCCTAAAATGCTTAAATGGGGAATGCTTAAATGGGGAACAAGAGAAAAGTTTGACGACTCCTACTTGTTAGTGTTATGGATTTATGGTTAGGGTTGTTATTTAACTTTAGGATTAGATATATTATAAATTATTCTCATAAAAGTGTTTATAATAAGAGTAATATAGTAATTATATAATATGTTTTAAAAAAATTAATAAAGTAATCATATTTTATAATTTGATAGTTAATGAATCATATATTATCTAATCCGGAATGGAATTATCCAAATCTGAATTGTAAACAAAAATTCTGGATTTGGAAACCCCTAAATGGATTTGAACATGGATCATATACGAAATTTCAACTATCCATTTACATCTTCCCCACTCCCTTTCTGGATTACTGCTTACCTAGCTTTCTAAATTATGGGATTTTAGGAGTGGACAAGGATGTGTTTAATTTTGTAGTTTCTCTTTTAAGTTAATTTATTTTTCTGATTTTGATTAAAGAAAAAAAAGAAAAAAGAAAAAAGCATACCCCTATGCCCTAACACAGGAATTCATGAATTTACCATCCTACCCTTTATGAAATCAAAAAATCTATCTATATTGATACTTCTTTATGCGCTCTCATTGACCCTATGGTGATACAGAGGTGACACAATCTCTTACCAAAAAAAAAAAAAATGGTGTGTTTTCTTATAAAAGACAAAAATTTTTGTCCATCCATTGCTTGTAATATGTAATGTCATTTTCCCCTCATACCTTCTTAGTTTCTGTCCTAAACTTCCTATGCCTTTTTTATGATAATATAGCACTAGTTCTGATGTCCCCATGTCTGTTTTTTCGTTTTTTTTTTGAATAAATTAATCACTGTCAACAGCTTGTAACCAACTTCTAAGGGTGTCTTTTTTTTTTCTTTCCAACGCAACAAAATTTTCTTTTAGGAGCCTTCCAGAAGTGATGCTATTTTATTAGTTTTACTTTGGCAATTCCACCCACTTGGGTTTTGAATTTTGTTAGGTCCAATTTTATTTTGCAGAATGGATTGACCATTTGAGCTGATTCAGTCTCAAAAGAGGTTAAAACCAACACCTGGCATGAGACACCCTTGTTTAACTAGACTTTAAAAAAAAAAAAAAAAAGGAGAAAATATCTTAGCAACACATCAAATTAAATATCATAATATTGACTCTAAGCTTTTTCGGAAGATGCATGCTACTTGCTATGATTTGTAAAATAACAAAAATACCCTTAAAAATTACTGTTAAATTATATAAAAAAGTGAAATAATTAATGTTGTAGAAGGTTTATTGGACAAATGACTCAAAGTTGTTAAATATTCCTTAACTCATATATCTTGATAAATTTCATGATTGGATCAATGGGGTGGTTATGATTTCTGTGAAGGCTGGCACAAAGGGGAAGAAGTCCTAGGCTTCTTCATGAATGTTACCTAATCATTTTTTTTCTTATTATTATGTAATTTCCATTTTTGCTGGAAAGCACAAAATTCTTTTCCTTCACACCATTTGGCATAGCAATACTTGGTAATTTCCCTTAAGATTAAGGGTGTCTATGGTTTAGACTCAACTCTTAACTTTACAATATTGTGATTTAAATTATTTTAAACAAATGCAATATATCAAGGGAATGTATGAGCATTTAGGAAAAGGTATATACCATTACAAGATAAGATAAATGATTGAATTTCAATATGAAAATTTTATACTTGGTTAATTCAGAGAGTCTCTACATATTAGATATTACTAATAATTATCTAATTACCTTTTCACATGGTAATAATTATTCTCACTTGTCTAAAAGGAACCCAAAGCACCTATTATAAGTTAACACTTCAGTTTTGTGATGGCACATATCCTTTTGCTTTCATAACTATCTTTTTATACACTTCGATTATAGACTGAGAAGCATTAATGAAAACAAAAGGACATTATTCATCATGAAATTGTACATAAAATGTTTATGTACAAATAGCTAGGTGATCCGACTCATCAACAAGAGTATTTGGTTGTGACCCTCACCAAAGAGATTTTCATGGAGTTGATCCCCAACCTAAAGGTGTAGTTGGAAAAAAAAAGGGGGTAAATTGCACTTGAGGTATCCAATCTTTAAGAAAATGCCACTTGGGGTACACATATTTCCCAAGTGACATTAGATTACCTTGTGAAATGTTTTTGTTCATAAATGACACATATTATCAAATTTAACTCTCCACCTCATCATCTCCCTTCACCTCCTCCTCACCCTACCACCCACCTCATTTGCAGCCATTGCTCCAGTCCCACCACCTCCACCTCCACCTCCACCTCCCCACAACCCCTCCCTACGTACCCCTTTGTGACCACCATCCATAATCCCCCAACATCACCCCCACCACCCCCTCCCTCTCCCACTCACAATCTCCTCCCTTACAACTCTACCCTACCCCATCACATCCCACGCCATGAAATTTTATTCTTAGCAATGGAAGTTTATTCAGAGATGGATTAAATGGAAACCTCAAATTAACAAAGATGTCACAGAAAAGCTACAAAATCCAATCCTTCTTAAATTAAATTCTTAATTTATTAGAAGAGAATCTCTGTAGGCCCTTCCGTTTCCTTGAACTCAAAGCAATTTGGGGACATTTTTTTTTTTCGGGTTTTAAACCAAAAAAGGAAGAAGAAGAAGAAGAATTGGGGATACCCATATCAGGTTTCTTATGTTTATTCTTACCTATGTAATAGGTAAATTTGGAGGAATAAATGCTCTCATGTTGTATCCTTTTGGAGAGATGGCGAGAGAAGCTCTAAATGTATTTCTTTAGCCTTCTCTACTTCTCTTGAAGATTTGGAGTTACTAGATGAAAGCACATACACATGCGGGCGATCTATTGACCCTCTATGCTATCTAAGAGTATTCATGTCCGCAAGCTCTCTTTCATGTTGGGGTAGGAGGGGGATTTTAGGGAGCATGGGTGCAGGTAGGGATGTGGGTTGGGTGGAGTTGCAGGTGTAGGAGGGGAGGGTGGCTAAGAGAGGGAGGGTTGCTAGAGGGGAGATTCAAGGGGGGGGGGG
>NC_056570.1:16842094-16858764 GCF_013358625.1 Macadamia integrifolia
AGGGGAGGGGGTGGGGTAGGGTGGGGTTGCAGGCGATAGGTTGTGGATGGTGGTTTCATAGGAGGGGGGGTTATGGAGAGGGGTTGTGGGGAGGTTGGGGGAGTGAGACGATGATGACAAATGGGGGTGGGGCCAGAGGGTGAGGTGGTGAACGTATCAAATTAGAAATATGCCCTTAAATAATCAAACACACAGAGGATTTGGAAACCCTATTTTGGTTTTCACTATTCCACATCGGTTTTCACCCTACGAACACATAGGTCCCACCTTATTAACTCCACAACGCGCAAAGACGTCCATCAAAGACAACCTGTTCCAATAGAATGGCAGATCGGTAAAAAGACAATTTAGACTCTTACAGACAGAACTCCCTTAGGCCCTCTATACTTTAACGATTCTATTTTTTAAACTTGATTTTGGATTTAACACATTTTTTTGTATTTTTATTTTTTTTTGTTAGTGTGATTCTATTATTTGGATACCTTATTCGCATGTGAGTGGTGCCTTTCAGAGGAACTATCAGGTGGAAGCAAGTAAAAATTGAAAATTAACCTTTTCATTTTTTTTTGGGTAGAAAAAATGCACCTTTTACGACGACAGCAACCATCCAGTCAGCTCTACTCCTCTCTCTCTCTCTCTCTCTCTCTCTCTACCTAATCTACTAAACGCACAAACAAACCTTTCAGAGCAAGCCATATATTTCTTGAAACTAGTACAGTGAGACAGAAAAAATGCTTTGGTCGCTCTGCCTTCTACTTCACTTTTGAGTTTCTGTTGAAGCCCTAGCTCTGCTCCTCCGTCAGTTCAGATCCCTGGAATTTCTCGTCTGAGCTTGGCTTCTGATTCATTTAAGAATCGTTGTCGTTGAGAGATGCGTCTTTGCAAGATTGATTAGATAGATGGGAGAAACGGGAGCTCTGTGTTGTTGAAATGTTCGCCATCAGAGGTGGTTCTGGTTTGATTGAGGACCGTCTTGATGCCCTAAATTCCAGTGGCATTGTGCGAAAATGTCGGCTTCATTGGCGCCCTTCGAGCGGCAGAGGGCCGGAGTTACGAATACGGTAGGATTTCTTCCTTTTTGATTCGATCGTTTGTGCCAATTTCTGATTTTTTGTCTTAATGGATATGTTTGTCACAGTTGCTTCAATTTTATTGTATAATGGCTGCTTGTGTGACTAAAAAAAGGTGGTTGGGGAAATCTTTTATGCAATCTAGATACAAATTCAATGCCATTGGTAAGTAGTAACTGCTGTGCGCTTTTTACTTTGAGTATTTTGGAGTGTTTCGAAAACGAAGATTGATTCTATTGCTACTTTTGTTATTTCTGGTCTTATTTGTGATTGAGTCCGTAACGGGCTTTGCTGCCCGTCCTCTCATTAACATCTCCGGTTTCCATATGCCCCAAAGTATTTACATTGTTTCAATAGCACCACCAGTGCATTTCTTCAATATGGGACATTGGGTTCACTTCAATCTGTTATAAATGATTGTGCTTGCTATTTTTTTTTTTTTTGCTTATTATGCATGTCAACTTCACTAATATCTCATTTACTTCTTTATGTTGCAGGTTTTCAAGAGTGGCCCACTTTTTATATCGTCAAAAGGTTAGTTGTCCTACCTCCTCACGCTCTAGTTCACCTTTCTAAGTTCAGGCCGTTTCTCCAACTTACTTCTTGGTGGGAATTTCACTATATGACACATTAGAAGGCTGCCAAGGAAATTCGTACCAATGTGCATACCTAATGTGTCATTTTGAGGATTTGCTCCTGAATTTGATAATTCTATATAATGGATGCGAATCAAACCTTTATTTCTGGCTTCCGGGCCCCATATCCACATTTATATCTCTCATATAGGTATATCAGTTCCCAGAAGTGTATTACTGCTGCAATGCTACCATATTGATGCATCTTTTAGATTGCAGATGATGTAAAACTCAGTCCCTATGGTTGTTTACCATACATAACTTTCTCAATTAACTGCTGGATGTTTCCTCCTGTACTTATCTATCATGCGTGTGGGTACTGGGTTTTTTGTTCTTTATTATTTTAGGGGAAGTGTTTCTCTAAATGTTCTCCCTAGAGGGGAGGGTCTCTCGATGGCGGTCTTTGGGCACTTTTATCTGCCATCTGGGAGCACAGATGGTCTCAAAATATGTGGACAATTTGTCAACATTACTTTTGACCGGTGGTAAATTTTTCGCCCTATGGATTGCACCATGTGGCACAATCAACAGTGAAATATTTATGAAGTATTGGACGGCTAAGGAAAATGTCTTTGACACTGTGGCCATGTGGTTTGAGGTTGAGTTTGAGTTTGAATATCGACAGATGGCCAATCCACATGATCCCCAAATTATTCAAGGGTTGGGTTACCATATTCAGCCCCCACTTGTTTGTTGGTTAAAATTCAATGGGGGAAAAAATCTGCAAAATTGTTGTGATGCAGCTCAAAGAAAGGAAAATGGCAATGAGATAGAAAATAAAGAAAAGTACTGGATAACTAGGGTAAGAGGACCACTTAACTCAAGGGTCTCTTGGGGACTCACTTACCACTAGAGGACCTCAAACTAACAATAGGGGCTCACCGTGGCACACCCATAATTTTCAAAAATACAAACTATCAACTCTATTTAGTCAAACCAAATGATACATATTACAGGGGAGCGGAGAACTTGTTGGACTATAGCTGTTTGAAACATCTTGAAAAAGTACATTTGAAAAAAAATGACTTGTTGCTTGAGAAAGACGTGGGAAGAGAGGGAAAAAGTAAAGTGGGCATCAAATGCTCTTCATCATGACTTCATCATTCGCCTTTACTTTGAAAGAACTTATCATCGAGTTTGAAACGGCAACCGGACCATTGATTTGATCGTTGGCCATGTTCTTCATTGTCAAGTGTGCTTTTTGTTTTCGGTCGACTATGTATACTTGCTTGCCTCAAGAATTAGAATTTGCTATGATACTTAATCGATGTAGTTCAAAAACGGAATAATGCTAATAATAGAAAATGCAAAAAGTATAGGATAACAAGGGAGAGAGGACCACTTAACTATGGTCTATGGGTCTCTTGGGGGCCTCACTCAATTCAAGTGTGGGACTCACTTGCCACTAGAAGACCTTAAACTCATAATGGATGTTCACCATGACACACCCACAATACAAATTGTCAACTCTATTTCTTCAAACCTAATATATATATATATATATATATATAGGGGAGGGGAAAAGTTGTTGTTGGAGTACCACATTTTCTACCCTAACATCCTTCACCACTTCTTTCAACAGCTTGGAAATATAATTTGCATTCATCTTTTCATTTGATGCATCAACTGACGTAAGGAACACAGTCCTTCCATCACAATTTACTATGAAACTGATGATGCACCGTCTATTGGTTTCAGTCCAACCATTACACATCACGATCACTCTATAATACTCCCACATAAGCTTCAACTCCTCAATATAGTCCACAAACTCCTGGTTTTTGGGCAAATAAACATTATACATTTCCATATGCATTGGGCTGATTCACACCTGGCCCAACCCTACCTATCTCATACGACATGTTCTGGTAATACGTTCCCTTGGTGGCATTGGTTGGTATGCTACGGTAGAAAGCTCACTTGGAGAAAGCCATCCCCACTGCCTCCTTTACATTGGTCCACACCTGTTTGAGCTTTAATTGTTTTGAGTCTTATCTCGAAATAGTGTAAGATTAGTCGGGTGGGGCTTGGTCCCTCACACTCTGGGGTCTCCTTGATGGAATCTTAGGCTATTTATGTCTCAACCTCCTCCTACTCCTCTGTGGCTCAGGGTCTTCTGTAGCCTATCTAGATGAACCAGCTCTCCTGGCCCTCTGCAAAAATCTTTCTTGATCAGTCCTAAGCTGGGCTTTACTTGCTGCCTTTATCCTCCTCATTCCTTCAGCCTTTCTACTGTTTGTACATCATCAAAGTCAGGCTCAAACTGTCATAATCTTTTTCCCCTAACTCTGGCATAGTCTCTAGACATGCTTTGTCGAATTTTTCCCCTTCCTTTTCTCCACACCTTCTCTCAAATGCTCTAACATATTCATCCTTATCTTGTTTGAATTATTAGGGTAGCCCAACACATTTTTGTCCCACCATCAAGATGCCATTTTAGTCTAGTGGTCTCACCTTCCCCAATTTTCTTATGAAAATAATTGCATTTTGATTTCCTTTTGATAGCTGTTAGAGTTCTCCCATGAAGCCATGCAATGTCCTAGCTCAGCCATTATGCAATACTACTACACTAGTACCAACACCGTTCTAACAAAAAAAGAGATCGATTCTTAACATACGCACATCAAATATGGTCTTAAAAACAACTAAAAGTTATTATAATTCCCCCCCAAGCATGATATCTTTTGCCTATTTAAAAATATATATTTTAAAAAATTAATTTAGTTTATTAAACAAAATTTGATTAAAAAACATCACATTGCTAATCAATTTTGATTATAAACGGATTTCTAATATCTTCAATAATTTTCTTGAATTTTCAAACTATAATAGAATATTTTTTATATTTATTTTCATTTTAAAAGACATTTCAACAAATATTTAACTAATTTTAAAAAATTAAGCAACAACAACAACCATAACCTTACCCCAACTAAATAGGCTTGGCTACATGGATGCAGTAGCGGCAAAACTAGTAAGAGAACAAAAGGCATTAAAAGGTAATAAAAGAATAGTAAGAAGTAAAAGAAGTAAAAAGAGGTAAGACACAGAAGTCAGAGCAGCATCTCGGGAACATCCCCAAAAGGGGTTGGCTACATGGGTCTTCGTTGTCCAAACAACTCTATCGGCGGTCATACTTAGGTTGGGTCATAGATTCTGCATATCTTTTCTTACTTCTCCTATAGTCATTTTAGGTATGCGAATCATAATTTTTGAAAATTAAAATAAAAACAGAATATTTTTTTGACACCATCACACCTTGGATTGGTCACCTGTGTCTAACATATATTAAGTGAAGTATTGAACACCCAACATCAAATATTAACCCTATTTTTTTTCCAAATATTTGTTGTAGGAAAGTGTATTTTTTAAAACAGAAAATTTACAAAATAATTTAACATGAAAAAAAAAAAATGACACCATGAATTCATAGATTGGGTCATTCTAACTAACAAATAAAAAAATTGAAAGCATTCCACTATGCATACAACTACATTGTATACAAAAAAATGAATTTTTGGGAAAATGGGGTTTACCTTTTTGCTCCATCTTCTTTAGGTAGATCTCCTTTGGTTGTGCAAAATATGTGTAGAATCAAATATTTGGAGAGAAATTTGAATTTTTTTTTTTTTTGTTTTAATTCACTGTTTCCCATGAGAAAGAGTTGAAATACGGGAATTGTAGGTCGAAATGTGCGAAAAATGGCCTTGTTTCGCACGAAATGAGTCATTTTATAGGCATTGGTTTGGTCAAACGAATCGATTTTGAGAAATATCGGTCGAAATGGGTTGATACCATTTGAAGCCAGTCAATACCTTGGAATTTTATAATGTACCATGTAATTTCATCTTAGATTGGCTCAAAATGGTCGAAATTTCGAACCATGGGCCAGATACTTCCATCGAGTGTAGGGTTATATAGATGGAATCACACCTCTAAGTTTCATTCACAATGATATGGGTAGGTTTGGAGTTTTACCAGTTCTTGATCTTGGGCCACAAATAGGAGATAACTTGTAGAGCACAATTGCACAACACAAAGAGCGCAGTACATGGCCTCTTCACCATCGAGTGGAGGTCCTTCGGTGGTGGGTTGATTTCCAAAAGATCAGCCTCAACTGATCACTGGTGGCTCAGATTGACCAGCCTTAAGGTTTTGGTGAAAATCCCTAAATCTGGAAAGTCGCAGGTGCTTGTATGGTTCCTCAGATCAGCAACTATAATCACAACAACTTGAAATTCAGCATGGGTTCCAATCAAGGTTTTAAAACTCGATCTCGCCAGCCATCTCGCTATCCCAAAAAACGAGATCTGGCGAGATTTTGCCGAAACCTTGTATTTTTTGGGCGGTCGACTCGCTGGTAGATCTCGGTGGGCATATGGCCTTTGTAGGCCCTGAAACTGTGTATTTACCCTATTTTAGCGATTCTAAACACAATGGAAACATCAGATTTGCAAAAAACAAACTCAAAATGGTACTTGGACTTCGTACCCTATGTAAGTAGTCTCCGACTCTTTGGACCTTAGGCTAGTATGCTCTATTCCACAATCAACACATGACACAACATAATCATAAGAATTTAAAAGGCATCATATATAAGAAAAGTAACTCCAAATGTAGATGAGGAGGTAATATTCTCTACTTTTTAAGCTTCAATGAGTGTAGGACTGGAGATCGTCAAGCTAAAGCACCAAAGTCCTTGCTCCTTGGTGTTTTTTCTTCAAAAAAGTAGAGAGAGGCGAGATATTTGCGAGATATTGGCGAGATTTAGCTAGATCTGGCGAGATCTCGGCGAGATCCCATGGTTCCAATTGATGAACCAGTAGCTTCCAATAAGCTCGAGTGGTGTCAGCTATGACCAGAAAAATAAAACCAGAATAAGGGAGACACAGGAACCGATGGGATAGAATGGGATGAGCCTCTCACTCTTCCCTGGGCCTCTCACCTCACTGTATCTCACAGCAACCATGGCTAAACAACCAAGCTTTTCGGTCATCTAACTGTTGGGGAGACTTCTAAGGTCTCAGTTACATATATAGAGCAGTATCCGACTTCTAAGGAATGAAAGAAAATAGAAAATTCTAAAACAAAGGTCCACACATGTACTGGATCCTGTTCACATTGAACTACTAGAAATGGAAATTAATAACTAATGAGATAGAAATTAATAACTAAAGATCTCCTAATAATATCCCACGCAAGGCAGGCAACTGGCTGTGACACTGTTCACATGAACAGTACCATGAACAAATTTTTTACCGTTCATGGAATGCTTTAAGGCTTCCCTAATTTGTGACTACAAGGGACGATGTTATTGAAGAAGCCCTCGACAACAAATTTATTGCCGTTCCTGGAATGCTTTAAGGCTTCCCCAATTTGTGACTTCAACGGACAATGTTATTGAAGATGTCCTCGACAACAAATTTACTACCGTTCGTGCTGGTAAAGGGTATTACTTGTTCCTTGTCAAGTGGAAAGGATGACCCATCAAAGATAGCATCCATGCTGAAGATTTTCTGCGCCTTCATGCGGATCTCTATGAGCACTATATGTCGTTCCTCCATTTGTTGGAGAGAATGATTTTAAGAGGGGTGGGGAGCTGATGTAGATAGCCATGCTGATCCTACGTTTGGTTTGCACTATCGAAGGAGGAAGAAAGGACATCAATCAACCCAGCTGTAGGGCCTATCGAGCCAGCCTATTCTGGCCCAGTTTTGGTTTAATTCTGGTTCTGGATTTAGCCATCAAACCAGGTGTGTTCTCTGCAGTTTTGTCTTATTATAATGTCTTCTAGAAGCCCCCTACAGCAGCAGCCTTCATAAAAACCCCTATTTCTCTCTATCGATTTCTCTTCTTACCTGTGTTTTGTCTCCTAGTGTTTGACTTAGTCAACTACAAGGTTTGAGTCTTAAGTTGGGTTTCTAGAATGATCTAGTGGTATCTTTATTATTTTCTTAGTGAGCAAGTCATTGTTATATGGTAGTTTTTGAGTCTAAGTTGGTTGTTTCTATTTTCCATTGTTTCCTAAATTAGTTGTTTCTGTGTAACTGAGTCCTAGCCGCAACTATTAATAGAGGTCTTGTAATTGCAGACACACAATTGATCAATGAAATTTTCAGCGATGCTTGCTCCAATTCTGATAGAGAATTTGCTCTTCAAAAGCTGAGATAGCTATGGGTGAGAGGCCCAGGACTGAGAGTCCACCCCACCCACATCTACCCTACAGTTTCTCTTTCTTTTCATCTCCTTGTTTATTGCTTGTGGGTGTGCGAGTGTTATTTGAAGCTGGTTTGAAGACTTGAAGATCAGTTTTGTTGGAGATTGAAGGACAGCCAACAAATAAGATTTTACTAACAACTAAACTCTTGGACCCGATAGATTGATGTGTGCAAAAACCTCCCAGCCTCTCTCTCCTCCTCCTCCCCAATGATGTGACCTGCAATGCCTTCCCCCCCTCCGGTGGCCTCTATCGCCGGAAATCCCCCTACCCTCTCCTCCAACCTCCCTCCTCCAACCGATAGCCGCCCCTCCTCCCCTACCCTCCTCTAGCCTTCCTTATCACCCACAACTCGTCCTTGGACCTCGGTAGTCACTTCCACCCCCACCTTCTCCTCCTCCCCCCTCCCCTCCTTCCTCTGCCGGACACTCCCTCTTTTTCCACCCTCTTGCAACTCGGAATTCCTCCCCTGTTGGCCTTTGCTCGCCGGGACTTTTAGATTCAGAAATCCAGAAATGGAAATGCTGTGTGGTTGGTTCGTTCCTCGGCAGTAAACCTCCTTTCATCACTGTAAAAACCTTCCTGGAGAAACAATGAAAGCCGGTCTGTGCGATGTCTACCTTCATGCTAGATAATGGTACGTTCATATTCAAATTCGCCTCTGAAACGGACAAAGCCTACGCTGTCGATGGTGGTCCATGGCATGTTGGAAAAAAGCCGATATTTCTTAGGCAGTGGGATGCTCGCTCGTCGTTCTCCAAGACGGAACCCACCTCCTTACCTCTCTGGGTGACTTTCCCCAATCTGCCGTTCCACTGTTGGTGTGTGAACGGCCTTAGTTTGGTCGGTTCTCTTATCGGAAAACCATTGTATTCCAACAAACGTACCAAGACAATGGATAGACTCTCGTTGGCCAGAATCTGTATCGAGGTGGAAGCTGACAGTACTCTTCCATCTTCAATCACAATTTTTGAAGGAGAAGACTATTCTTTCACTCAGGAAGTTCATTATGACTGGCGTCCCCCTTCTTGCACAATCTGCAAGTGTTTTGGTCACAAAACAGAGACCTGCACCTCCACCTCTCCTGCAGTCGCTGCTGCCTCCATCCAGGAACCTCCAACTAGCTGTGCTCTCGCTGAAGACCAATCCAATTCCGGGAACATCGACCCCTGCTTCGACCACCCTCAGCTCTCCTCCTTCTTGATGAAGATCCCTAAGAAAATCAAACGGAAGAGACCTCTGAAGTCTTGGCAACCAACCCCTATCCCGTCGGAACCTCTGCTTCCTTTACCTGTAGGTCCATCACGCTCTCCCCTGCTCATCAGTCAAAACCCTTTCTCGGTTTTGGACTTGGCAGATTACGTGGAAATTGTGCACCAACCCCCTGATACCTTGCCTGACATTCCTCGTGATTTTCCCCGTCCCCTTCTTTCTCTCCCTTCTTCCGCTGCTGTTACCTTGTTGCCTTTGCACCAATACCTGTCTACCACCTCTTGACATCCCTCTTATGATGTTGAGAACCTTCGGCCCACCTTTGAACTGGTCCTCCACTCTGAGGAGAATCCTCTCCCGGTCCACCCCTGAACCTCCTTTATTCCCCTAAATCAATTTTTATCGGTCCACCTTGTCAACATGTTCTCCAAATACCCGTCGGATCATCCTCTGTACCTTGGTAACTTGTATAACCCGATCCTTGCTTTCAATCAACCCAACCCTTCCATATCCTTAACCGACCCAACTGCCAACCTTACCTAACAACTTAACCCACCGTCCGACCCACCCCACTGCCCCTTTCCTTTGACCCTTTGCAGGTCACGCCCCACCCGTTGATCCCTTCCTCCTCACCCGACTCTGTTTTCTCTGGAATGAACCCCTCTGATCTGCCCTCCGGACTGGTGTCGACGAACAACAACGATTCCGTCATTCCTTTGGATCCCTCCATGCTTGCTGGTAGCCTCAACCTCTGCCATGTCCTGCTTGACAAACCTTTCTCCTCTCAGCAACAACTTGATTGGCTTCTTGCCGGCCTTGGAAGGACTCACCTCTGCCTGCAACTCTCATCACTTCTCCGGAAGCCTTTTGACCTAGACCTAGACCTAGACCTAGACCTAGACCTAGACCTAGACCTTGACCTTGACCTTGACCTTGACCTTGGAAGGTCACATCTCCACCTCTCCTCAGATTCCTCTTGACTCTCATGGGAACCGCTATCCTGGAGCCGACTCCAGCCTTGCCTCTAGTTCGATGTCCTTTCCCTGCTCCTCACGGATCTTTGCAACCTCTTGCTTTTGCCCTGCTATGGCTTCTTCTCTGGTGGCCTCTTCTGACCCGAATTATCATGTATCTCTGATGCCCGACTACTTGGGTCCATACCACTGATACTGCTTTGCTCAGAGCTCTGTTGATGGTCACTTATCAGCTGCTCGGCAACCTGTGCAATCAACCCTCTTGGGTTCAGCAGACACTATTAGTTCTGAAGACTCTCTAAACTTGGTGAACTCTCTGCAAAACCTACCACTAGATAACCTAGCAACTGCCACTCCCCATCCTTTACCTGCCACCAACACCCAGTCGAGCATCACCAAACTTGCATCCACCAAAACCATTCAAAAGAAAACTAGCAGAAAGCCCACCACCAAAACCAATCCCCCTTCCCCCCCTTCTGCCTCCCCTATCATTGGATATAGCCGTCCCGGGTCCCCCCATTCCCAGACCCCTCGGTGCCCTCCCAAACTTTCGATGCCCTCCACCCTTGGTTCCTCATGATTCCTTGGACTGTGTGGAACGTCCGAGGTCTAGCTTCCTCGGTCAAGCAAGCGGACATTAGGTCTCTTAATTGCTCCTCCAATCCAACCGTTGTAAACTCGTGTCCTAGAAGCTAATGCCTCACGGATTGCCTCCTCAATTGCTACTTCTTGGTCGTTTGTTTCCAATTACCTTCACAGCCCCAATGGGAGGATATGGATCCTTTGGGATCCCTCCTTCCTACTTCCTATCCATCTCCACCCTCTCCTCCAATGCCCAAGCCATCCATCTGTCCATTTCCCATCACTTTGGCCCTTCATCTGCTTTCTCTCTATCATCTATGCCTCAACAAGGCCCCCCTTAGGCTCCCCCTCTGAGCCGATCTGCTTTCCTTTGCCCCCTCCTCCGGATCCAATCCTTGGGGCATTGTGGGAGATTTCAATGTCACTTGTTATAGTCACGAAAAGCATGGAGGAAACCCCATTGATTCCTCGTCTGTTGACTCTTTTAACGATTGTATTGAAGATTTAAATCTTATCGATCTCCGCTGGTCGGGTGCTAAATATACTTGGCATAACCGGAGATCTGGAAATTTCAGGGTGGCTTGCAAGCTTGATCGTGCTCTTGTTAATGAAGCCTGGCTTGATTCCTTTCCTTCCTTTCATGCTACCTTTGATCTTCTTGGTATCTTTGACCACAACCCCATCTCCATTCATGTTCTCCCATTCCGCTCCTTTGGCCTTAAGCCTTTCAAGTTCTTTGACATGTGGGTCTCCCATCCTGACTTCTTCTCTATTGTTCAGGAGGCTTGGAGTATACCCACACCCCACGCTCTGTCTCCTTTCTTGACCTTCGCCAAAAAGCTTAAGAATGTCAAAGCTTCGCTTAAACTTTGGAATTCCTCTTCCTTTGGGAACATCTCATCTCGTGTTGCTTCCTGCCGCGACTCCCTCCACTCCATCCTAGCCAGAATCCAACAGGATCTCCTTAACGCTTCTCTGGCTGAGGAAGAGAAAGAGGCTGCCTCTAAGTTATCTCTTGCTCTGGCTCTGGCTCTGGCTCTGGCTTTGGCTTAAGAGGAACCTTTCCTTCGCCAAAAAACTTGCATCAAATGGCTTGAGCTGGGTGATTCCAATTCTGCTTACTTCCATCGTTCCCTCAAATCCAGGAACAATACCAATGCCATCCCCAAGCTTATCTCCTCTTCTGGGGTTGAGCTCCTCACCCCCGATCTCATCAAAGCTAAAGCGGCCTCTCACCTTCAGAGACTCTTCAGTCCCCCCTCCGACCCCCTATTCCCCTCAATCTTATTAACAAATTTGTCCCCTCTGAGCTTTTCCCCCTCCTCTAATCTATCCCTAATGATGAGGAAATCCTTGTGGCCACTCTCTCTCATAAGGCCAATAAAGCCCTTGGTCCCGATGGATTCAACATGAGATTCTTTTCCTCTTGCTGGAATGTCATTCGTAATGACCTCATCCATGAGTTGCGTAGTTTCTTTTTGAATCCTAACCAAATTGGTGGGATCAACCACTCTTTTCTCTGCCTAATCCCTAAAAAAGATGGTGCGGAGTGCATGAGTGACTTCAGGCCCATCTCCCTGTGCAACCTCCTCTACAAATTCATTGCCAAAATCCTAGCCAACAGGATCCAAAAAGTCATTGACTCCCTTGTTAGCCCAAACCAATCCGCCTTCATTGCTGGCAGGAATATATTTGACAACATCCTCCTCTGTCATGAAATCGTCCGCGTTTTTGATCGTAAGTCTCACTCCCCTGTTGCCCTCCTCAAGATTGACATTCATAAAGCTTTTGACACGATCAGTTGGGACTTCATCTCCAATGTGATGCTCTCATGTCCTTCCCTCCCTCCTTTGTCCATTGGATCTGCAAATGCATTTTCACCCCTCTTTTTTGTCCTAGTGAATGGTAGTCTGACAGGGTACTTTCCCTCTGGCCATGGTATTTGTCAGGGATGCCCCCTATCCCCCCTCCTATTCTCCTTATCCCTTGATGTTCTTTCCCGCTACATTCCATCCGCTATTGACCTCCATCTCATTTATCCCATTCCCAGGTGTAAATCCCTCCTCCTCTCCCATTTGGCCTTCGTCGATGACATCATGATCTTCTCCAAGGAAAATGCCTGCTCCATCTCCACCATCATGGATTCCCGCCATTCCTTTGAATCTCTCTTGGGTCTCAGCATCAACCTCCTCAAATCCAACATGTTCCTCTCTGGTGTTCAACCTGATATCCAAGATACCCTTCTCGGTATCTCTGGTATCCCGATTGGTCACTTTCCTGTTAAATACCTGGGCCTTCCCCTCATTTCCTCTAGGTTGTCTTCTCATCATTGCACCCCCTTGCTTGATCAGCTGAGGAAGAGGCTCCAACTTTGGAAAGGCAAGCTCCTCTCCTTTGCTGGCCGCCTTACTCTCATTAGATCGGTGCTCCAGTCCATGTACCTTTATTGTTGTGGTACCTTTATCCTTCCTGTCTCCGTGATCAAGTCTTTCGAAGGACTTCTGTGCTCCTTCCTATGGAAAGGTTCCGACTCCCCCAGGTTCCTCTGCCCTATCAGCTGGAAGAAGGTTTGCCTTCCCAAATCTAAGGGAGGTCTTGGAATTAGGAGAATCAAAGATGTTAACTCTGTTGGGATCCTCAAGCTCATCTGGAAAATTGTGTCCAAGCATAAAAGCATCTGGGTTGATTGGATCCATGCTGGGATCCTTAAGCACAACTCTTTTTGGACTGCCTCGCACATTCCTGATGCCTCCTGGATCTGGCGCAAGATCCTTGATTATAGACCCATAGCCCTCTCTGCCATCTCCTTCTCCATCGGCAATGGTTTGACCCATAGTTGTCACGGCGTCAAATCGATCCAAGGCGGTCGAGGGGTGGCTAATTGATTTGGCGATGAATCGCCCATTATGGCGTTGCCATGGCAGTCAAATCGCCTATGTGTCATTTTTTATTTTCTCTATTTTCTAAAGTTATTTAGTATGCTACTTTTTTATTTCCCCCAATCTCTGAAGTTATTTAGCATGCTACAAGCCTACAATATATACCCTATAACATATAAAACCAACATTAAGCAACATCAAATCATAAAAAATCAACATAGCCTTATCAAAATCACCCTGCATTTTACAAAAAATCGACCGCCTAGTGAATCAGGCGTGACCTGGTGTACATGGCGGTGCCTATCAGCCAATGACGATCGCCATTTGTGAGTCACGTAAATCGTAGCATTGTTATGAACTTATTTTTCTGCCAGGATGCCAAATCGCCACCTTGCCGACGCCTAGGCGATGCCATGACAACTATGGTCTGACCACTTCTCTTTGGAAAGACCCTTGGCACCCTGCCGGCATCCTTTCCCACTTGGTATCTCCCAGAACCATCTATTCCTTTGGCCCCTGCCAACGCTCTTGTCTCCTCTATTCTTTCCCCCTCGGGTTGGTCCCCTCCCTCTTCTCATCCTCCCCTTCTTGATCTCTGGACCACCCTCCCACCACTTCCCCCTGGCCATTGAGGAAGAGAGGACAAATGCACTTGGCTTCCTTCCTCCTCAGGGATCTTCTCCTCTACCTCCGCTTGGTTACACATTCATTCCTCCTCCCCCGCGGTGCCTTGGCACAAGTTGGTCTGGTTCAAAGGCCATATTCCTTACCAAAGTTTCACCCTCTGGCATTGCCTTTCCAACTGCCTCTCCACCCAATCCTTCCTTATTCATCGGCAGATCCCAGCCAACCTCTCTTGTTGTCTCTGCCCCCAGGGTGTTGAGGATATCCCCCACATTTTTTTCTCCTGTCCTCTTTCTACCTCTGTCTGGAAGCTCATCCTCTCCAAGTGCTGGCCGGGTAGGAGAACCATCCTTCCCTTCTCTAGGGAGTGGATTTGGATGGACATGACCTTCTCGGGCCCTTCTATTTGTGATACTGTTGGAAAATTGGCTTTCTTTGCAACTATCAATCATCTTTGGATGGAACGTAAAATTCGTAGATGGTCCCTAATGTAGAGCTAGATTTACAAGTGATCCTAATCCTAGGCAGGATCTCAAAATCTGGCTGGATAGGGAAGATTTCATCCAATAGGTTTGCTTCTAAGCAAACAAATAAAAGGAAAATAAGAAAAGAAAGAGAATTTGATAGAGGGTTGAGAAGGGTGGAAGAAGAATTAGGAAATGGGCATCTCACCCCTCAAGTTTAGGCATATCATCCAACTGCATCCCACAACATAATAACATAAGCCATCTTTTTTTTGTTTAACTCAAATCTCTCATCTCATTAAAATTGATGGGCTTTAAATAGCCTTACTTTGCTTGGACACAAAGACATAATAAAAAAGGTAACTAATGCTGAAAATAAAACATTCTAATTTAACTTCTAACTTGCTAACCAAGTAAGAGTAAATTAGAAACTAACAACTAATGATAAAAAGGAAACTGACCTAAGTTACAAAATAGAAACTTCTTTGAAAATAGAAGCTAATTCAAATTAGCAACTAATGAAAATAGAAGCTAATTCAAAATAACAACTAATGCAAAATAGAAACTACCTCTATCTTCTAATTAGGAAACAAAATAACAAAGGATATAGACTTAAAACAGGACTCTAACTAAACTAATGAATTAAATCCCGTTTTTTTACTTTTTTCCCATATTTTAAGCCCATTAAAGTGGTCCATTACAAATAAAACCCATGGGATCAAAGGCCCAACCATGGTTTTAAGTATCTGTGAGTATCGTGCCGTATCGGCCGATACGTATCCGTATCGGTAGGCATTGGCACGATACATACCGATATGCTACATGGAATTTTGGGCCCTCTTTTGCGTATTGACGTATTGGTCGTATCGTATCATGCCGTACCGATACGTACGATACTATGTGATACGAACTTTTGAAAATATGAAAATTCTCGTGAGTATCGGTACGTATCGGTACATATAGACTGTATCGTATAGTATCGAGCCGTATCGTACCGTATCGGTACGATACGGCTACTTAAGTGTGAATGTGCCTTTTGTTGTTTGAAACAAACACTTCAAACTCTCACCAACAGTTTTCTATATTTCTTTTCTTTCTTCCCCTTTGATTCACACACCTTTTTGGAGACTCAAATGGTAGATTGAAAGAAACATTGTGGAAGTGAATGGTTCAAAGAAGGAGAAAAACATAGTCCAAGAAGAACCTTGAACTTGAAAGTTGAAAATTTTGAATAGTAAGTTCTTGAATCTTTACTCACTTTTTTCAACTTTAACCTTAGATTTTCAAGTTTTTTTACAAATCTAAGGTTCATCATACTTAGAATCACGTTTTGTGCATCATTATTACCTGAAATCATTGGATTTATAAGGATTTACAAACTTTTTTCAAGAGAAAATGAGGGTTTCAATTTTTTTCAAATTTCTTAGATCTACTCATGCTCAATGATTAAAAATGTTTAGATTTTTTATATGTTATGTAAAAACAAGTGTTCTACAACTTCTATGGAAAATTTTGATTTTTCTCAAAAAAATATATTTGTCTATCAATACGATACCCTCATCATTTTGAACATTTTCAACTCAATATATTTGTCTATCAATACGATACCCTCTATTTAAGTATTTATGCATTCTACATGTTATATATAGCTTTTTTTAACTGTTTTTTTTATGCAAAAGTGTATAAAAATGTGTTCCCTATCCATTTATGTGCGTATCTCCGATACGATACAATACCCTCCGATACGTATCTTAATTTTGACCACCGATACATACATAACCCAACCCAAGGCTTATTTGCAATAAAATAAGCTCATTAAGTGACTTATCTGCATCAGTCCCCCAAATCTCGCTCATAGGAGGAGATTTGGAAAGCCATCTACTTTGATGTTTCCTCCAAAATCCATTCCCTTCATAGCTGCCCTGTCGCTTATTCCTGCAGAAATGTCTATATCTCCTCTTGGAACCTGAGGGTGGAAACCATCCCTCACCCAGATGCCTCCTAGCCCCCCCC
>NC_056570.1:16858798-16896910 GCF_013358625.1 Macadamia integrifolia
CCTCCCCCCCCCTCTTGGGTTGGTTTTGATGTTTTGCTTTGTTTACTAATTGTCTTCAGCTTTTGTTTTCTTGGAGCTGGCTTTTCCTTCTTGGCTTAAGCCTTCTCCTCCCACCCTCTCTCCCCACTTGTATATTCTTCTTCTCCTTGGTACCAAAAAAAAAAAAAAAAAAAAAAAAAAAAAAGGGACAGCCAAGGAACTGAAACTGATACAGAGCAGAGTCAGGGTTGTGAGTCCAATCGTTTTCTCCAATATCTCTCTCATCTGAAGTCTGATCCTAAAACCCTTTTGAGGTTTTGTTGAAGACCATAAGGGGACCACACGACCCATTTTTCAGGGCCAGCTGAGGCCTGATCTATCAACCACAGGTTTTCTCCCATCAGCCCTTTGAAACCTGATTTTCTGTCTAGAGTTTCTCTTGCTTGTTGCTGCCTGTGCATGGACCTGCTGTCAACCATATTTGGAGGTTTCTTCGAGGCTATAACAACCTCCCTTCAACCAGGTTTGCTGACTCATCTGAGCCTTGGATAGTGGGTAACTTATTTTCTCCCTTTTCAGCCCTATTTTCAGATCTGAGTTTTTTATCGGTTGTTGGTTAGATCTGAGCTTGAGTTTGGTTCGAAGTTTATAAATTATTTGGGGTTGCTTGCTTAGGAAAATAGCCTTGCATTAGCTGCTGGTCGAGAATCTCTCAATATGAATGAGATAGGACCAAATATAGGCTGCTCGAGAGTGCCCAAATTATGGCCAGTTGTAAACCAGCTTGAAGCCCTAATCGAGGACTTGGTCTACAACATAAGTCCATGAATAAAAACTATAATTATGAAAAACCCCCTTCGGCACATATCATTAACACTTACCCTCAAGTTGGAGCAATGTAAGGCTGCTTACTAGAGTACCCAGCCCCAGATAAGTACACAAACTCCCAACACATGAAAGCCGATAACATCTCCACAGTGACAATAAAAGAAGCCTCTCAGCTTTATCCGAATAGGGTCAAACTCAACAGTAACAAATCACAACCAGTCAGACTATGTTTAGGACATCGAACGTTCATCAAATCAAAGTCCCATCAGTGGGGAAGCAATACCAGAATAACAACCAAATAATCCGAACAGAATACGAAGAACTAAAAACTAGGAGATATTAGATCAAAGTGGAGAAAACTTGTAACTTACAAACCACACCCCAGATGGCCATGAAATTGATATTGAAGTGGTTCATGAGGGAATAAATAAATCCTCAAAATTCTGGCCTAAGCTGATGGCCTGTTGCAGAGATACACAAACCTCGACCTAGATCACAGATTAGGAAACTTTTGGAAACCAAGGTTGCAGGTTGCTTCTGGGCCTGATTTTCTGGTCGAGTGGTCCTTATATGGACCCGATGAGATCCTCAAAAGGTGAACTGCAGAAACTTAGAGATCGGTGAGATAACTGGGGTTGATTGCAACCTAGAAAACTCACTTATGTGGCTGCCACAGGTACTTGTGTGGCCTTGAACAAAGAATCAGCAGCGCTTGAAGGCATCAATCAGGCCCTCAGTAGTTGTCGAATAACCTCAACAGTGCACAGAAAATAATAAAAGGAAAGAGAAGAAAGGAATCAATGGAAGTGGAGAAAGGGGGAAGAAGAAGATATAGATAGGATTGGGCCTCTCACCCTCTCCCTTGGGTCTCTCATAGTTTTTGGCATCTCGCCCACTCAGTCGACTCCCTCAGCCATGAAGAAACACTTCAATTTTATTAACTCAAAACTTCCCTCAAAACTTTACAATGGTTGGCTTTAAATAGGCAAAAGCCAAAGCCTTACAAAAAGCAAACTTTCGATAAAAGGAAACAAATAACAAAAAGGTAAGTAACAAGAACAGGAAACTATGTGAAAAAACAAAAAAGGGAAACTAAGCTTAAAAGGAAATAATATGGACCAAAGCACTGTTCATGTGGGTACTGTTCACATGAACAGTAAATTTTTTCTTTTCTTCTTCTCATTCTCTAATTTGGGCTTTTGATTTGCATCAATCACCCATGCAAAACTTGGAACAACCTTAAAGAAATGCATTCCTAAACAAAGCCTTTGTAAACTTATCACCAAGTTGATATGCAGAACCAACGAAAGTAGTTGTCATGGCCCAAACCCATATACAGGTAAGGGTACAGCCCTCGCGCGCATTGGTCAAATGATAAAAAAAATTCACTGAAATCAAGCATATGAGAATTCGTAAAAATTCAGTGTCAACAAAATAAAACAACTAATCATAAATAAGATATCCGAAACAATACCTACTGGTGGCAATCTAAGGTGCGTTCCCAAAATTTAAATTCAAAATCACTCTATCGAGTTTACATGAAGTAGCATCATACTACAATTATCTAATAAAGTAAAATAAACTAATAGAAAGCTTCAGGTCGCCCTCAAACTTGCTGCATCTTGTACCACCAATCTACTCCTCTGTAATGTCATATTTAATGGAGTGAGCTCACAACCTAGTAAGGTAGAATGTAATAAGGGAACAACACAGAAACAACAACCAAACAACATGCACTGATGAAATGATTACTTTCAAAATTATCTCTATATTAAAACACAACCATTTTTTTCAACAAAAAAATCCCATTTTCACGCTTAGCCAGCTTTGGGGGAAATGAGTTGCTAACATTCCGGGTTATGAGAGGGAAACTCGGCCCCCACAAATCACACAATCACATAGATGTCACCACACTGTGACTAAATATATTCCACTGTGCACGTGGGTACAAGTTCTGCAGCTCAACGGAACACCCCTCTGGTCTGGTACGGAGCAGTCCACTTGCTCTCACACACCTTCACAAGTTCACATTCTCACAAAATCACATTTTAGTCACAATGAAAAAAGCACTAGTCAAATTTTTACAAAGAATACTTAAAACAACATCCACGTTTACTCAAAATCCCTTTCAGCATAATTTAATATGTGCCACATAACACAAGCCACATATGAATATAACTCAATCTATACATATAAGTGATCATAACATCAATCATAAGGTTACAACATTCAATAGGTCATTATAGTCATATCATGCAAACATAAGTCAAGCATACCATACGCTGTGGTGTACACTTACTACAATCCATTTACCTCCGTTTGCAAAAGTGTTATCTCCCCTATGAGTCCAAGTGTCCAGGAGGTCCCAATCTGAAGTTAGTAATACCCTATGTTAATTACTGTCCTGCCCAAGATTTGGGTCCCATAATAGGTTTCTAGTAAAGAACCCTATATAAAGGTCTTAAATTGATTTGGGTCCTATATTGGGTCCCAATAAAAATATCCAATTAGTTTAATTTGGGTCCCAAACAGAACCCGAACATTTGAGGGTGACAAGTCTAACTGGATCATAAATGAATAAAATCAGGTTTTATTTGGGTCCCAAAAGACCCTAATAGAACCCTAACATAATTGGTGAGGGTGATAAGTCTAACCGGATCATAAATGAATAAAATCAAGTTTTATTTTGGTCCATATTGGGTCCCAAAAGAACCATAACATAATTGTTGAGGTTGACAAGTCTAACTAAATCATTAATGACAGGTTTTAGTTGGGTCTCATATTGGGTCCCAAAAAGAACCCTCAACTATTTGGAATCAGGGATAACAATCCTATTCAAAAACTAAGAATAAGAGAAGGATCATTACCTAAAGTGCGTAGAAAAGAGTAGTGACATAGGCACAATTTTCCCCTTCCACAATCCCCTATCTCTCCCTTGCTTCCTTCCTTCCTTCCTTCCTTTCTTTCTTTCTTTCTCACGATCCTCCTTCTCTTCTCTCTCTTCCTCTTCTTTTATAGCTCACATTCCCCTTTCTCCTATTCCCTCTCGATCATAACTCTCCCTCTTTTCCCTTCTATTTCTATCTCTCCTCTCTCACATCTCTCTCTTCTCTTATTTTCCCCTCTCTCTCTCTCTCCTACGGGTCTCTCTCTCTCTCTCTCTCTCTCTCCTACGAATCTCTCTTTTTCCCCTCTTTTTTTCTCTCCTCTCCTACGAATCTCTCTTTTCCCCTCTTTTTCTCTCTCCTTCTCTCCCACGGATCTCCCTCCCATCTCCCATGATTTGTCTAATAGGGGTGGGGTCCACAAATTTAAAAGAAAAGAACAGCAAAGAGAAGAAAAGAAAAATCTAATAAAACCCCCTTACTACTAACAAGATTTGAATCTAGGACCTCTAGATAGACAAGGTGTTAACCACTAAGCTAACTCATTAAGTCATTAAGTAGAGCCTAACTTTAAATATTTAATCTAGTTTAGAAAATAATATAAAAGAGATCTATTCTAAGGTTCCAAAATTTGGGGCATTGCAGTAGTTGATATCAGTTTCTACATCACAGTATCTCGAATAAAGTGACAGTCAACTTCTATATGCTTGGTTCGCTTATCAGGTTACTAGCAATGTAAATTGATCCAAGCTTTGGTTCTGCGATTTTCGAACCTCCTATAGTGTTGTATTCCTTGCTCTACTGTTCCGCCTGTGGAGGATTCTAAAACCGGCTAAGATGTTAGCTTGAATCCACATGAGAAATCATATGTGCTACATTTGGGGAATTTTGTACATTTGCTTGTAAGTCACTCTGCACGTGTCAGTGAAGGGGTAACAGATGCTCTTTTGCGCCTTTTTTTGCATTTTTTTCTTCTTCTGGGCCCAAGCTGGGTATTGTAGTATTTGGGTTTGTTGATGCTTGATTGTCTCTTATTGTGAAATGCTTACATAATTAATTCTAGATGATTTGTGGGCCTTGTGTTTAGTTGAATCTTGAGCTATTTGGGCTTTTGGTGGGTGTGAAAGTAAGATTTTCTGCTGTTGCCTCCATAGCTTCTTGTCCTTTAAGTGCATTTAGTGTTAACCAAGAATTAAGTTGTTTTTACTTTATAGCAAGTACTTGTTTGTAAATAGTAATTTGGCTTTTTGGTACATCTCATTAATTTTGTTATCCATTTGGAACTCCTGTTGGGCTTTTTCAGGGATAGGTTGGAAGTCATGGAAGAAGCGCTGGTTCATCCTTACACGTACATCTTTGGTTTTCTTCAAAAATGATCCTGTTAGTGTCAAGACCATTATATTCTTATGATTTTTCATGGGTTGGTTAATAATATTCATCTCTTTATGAACAAGCCTAAATTAATCTATCCATTGGTTACGTGTGATCTTTGAGGTTGTATTAGCTTCAATTGGAAGGGATTATCTTCAACTTGATGAACTTATATTGTTAATATTAATATTAGGGAAGAAGAACGCTGTCCGGTTGCGTGGCCCCTGCACCAGCGTAAGGGCCAAGGTGGGGACGTGCAGGGGCAGTGACCAACAACTCAGCATGATCCCAACTTAATAGGGTTGGCTACGTGGATCCATGCAAAACGAAGTAGGGAAATAATCTGAAATGAGAGGGAAGACAGGGAGAAGAAAGTATAAGGAAAGAGGCACAACTCGGCAAGATAGGAGAAACTCAGCTAAATGGGGTCAGCTACAACCTACATTATCCTTGCCCTCCAATAGGCTCAATCTGGTCATACTTGGGACAAGACCTAGACTATTCATATCCTTCCTCACAACTTCTTCTATGGTCATTTTAGGCCTGCCCTTGGATCTTTTAGTTCCTTCAATTGTTATCGTATCACTTCTCTTTACTAGGGCATCCCCATGCCTCCATTAAACATGACCATACTACCTTAGATAACTTTCTCAGAGCTTGTTGTTAATCAGGGCCATTCCCAAATTAGCTCTAATATGTTCACTCCTTACTTTATCCTTTCTAGTTTTTCGGCACATCCATCATAACATGGGGGGATTTTTCAGTTTGTAAGGGGGCGGGGCGGTCATTTCAGGGGCGCTGTCTGGGCATAGTAGGCTACACACGACCAGACAGCGTTCTTTTTCCCTTAATATTATTATGCAGCTATACTAAAAATTAAAGTATTGTTATAGTGACTTAAAATTACTTCAAATGTGCACCCTTCTATTATTTTATTTGTTGCTGGCACTGTAGTATGTTTCTAAGCTAATGAATTCAGTTTCCTGTGCAACCCTCCCCTCCCCCACCCCCCCCCCCACCTTCACCTAAATGTTTGATGAGAATACCACAGTCAAATATTTTATATTTTAGCGTGCATGGTGTAGTTTTTCTCCTCCAGTTCTGTTGAGTTCTAAAATATGGGTCAATTGACTGGAAATTGTAATCTGCAATATGAGCAGTACAAACTTTATGTCCCAATCCAAGTGTTAAATCAAGAATAATTTGGTTTTGTATTGAATTTGATTGCATTCACTTTAATGCATATATATAGGATTGGTGACACCCTAGCCAGCTATACAATATAGAAAGAGATGGGATTACAATCAAACATTGCTATAGATAGGGTCCTATGTATAGAAAGAGTTACTACCCATGTCATACAGAATCCATATAGAATAGGAAACCTTGGCTGGAGATGACATAGAGAGATTGCATGTGATAAGCATTGCCGGAGATGGCAATCTCCTTAGCTGGAGATACTGTTATTTAGAGGAGGTCAAATATACAGTTGATACTGAGATCCAAAACCTGGAACTGCTTGATTGAGAAACTCATGACACTGTGATTCCCTTGGTATGGTTTCTCAGATACCATCTTTGCTTTTTCTCAGAAATAGTTTTTCGAACAATTTCTTAATGAGAAAAAGAAATTCTTTGGATGCTTAATATGCAGTACAATTCAGAATGAGAAATTTGTTTGTGAGGTTAAACAGTTTTGATTTTGCAAAGCAACCCACTTTCCTTTCTCGAGTCAAACATTTCTTGGTCAAAAAAACCACCAGTGGAAGGGGATGAAGTTCTCATCAATGAACCTAATGCTCCTGAATTGTTTTCAGCAATAACTGAATGCTGCTATTACCTCCAACAGCTGCTGCTAGCAAGCACCCCTTATTTCTGCTGTTATCATCTCTTACTTTTGGTCCTCTCAACAATGAAAATCTGAATGCTATCTCATAAAACATGAATTATATTGTGAAAAATAGGAATATGGATGTGCCTTACTCATTGGCAATGTCAAAATCAAGTGGGCATTTGCTTTCTCCAGTGGGCTTCACTGGCTGTAAGCTGCTATAGTTGTTGCTTCAGTGAGGAATGTGGTTGGTGTTTTCCTTGCTTTTGTTATAAAGTTCATGGGTCTTATACTTTCATCCTTCAAATACAACTTTTGTTTTTAGTTAGATTCAAAGTCAATCCTTAAAACATGTAAAGAAAGGGCATACCGAATGCACGAGGCTCCCGCCACTGCAGGGTCTGGGGAGGGTTATAATGTATGCAGACTTACCCACTTCGTGGAGAGTCTGTTTCACTCTAACCCATGACCAGTAGGTTGCAATGGATCCTTAAAACACATGCTTATTAAAAACTAGCACAGTATTGATTTTTGAAGAAGAGTCTCTGATTATAAAGAGACACATGTGCTAGCCTATTTCTCAGTTTCTGGAAATTTGGTTTCTGTTTCTTGAGAATTCACGTTGAGAAATCATGAACAGTTTCTAAGAAATCATACTAAAAACTCCCTATGTAGCTTCTCTGTCTGTCACTATTAAAAAAACGTGCCATCATATTTTCTTATGTGCCAACAGTAAATGCAATCCGATTGAGTTGACATATTTGAAAGGGCTCAATAGTACTGAAAATTCTTAATACCATGCCACTTCCAGAGGTTCATAGTGTTCAACCACTCACTCTTGTGCGCCGTGCGTGCCTCTCTCGTATTATGTTGCGGTGTCCACATTCTTTTTGAAATGGCAATAAGTAAGGATACCAATGGTTCTGCATCCATAAGGGGAAAAAAAAAGTTTTGAAATTGTGAAATAAAAAGGAGAAATATTTTAAAAGTTGGGTCTAGTGGAATGTCACATACACGGTGACAAAATGCATTAATTGGATCTGCTGCTCGTACGTTCACGTGGTTGTACGGGTGAGCATCTAACACCTATCCCACTTCCTGCCATTACATGGATGAAGAGGGGTATATTTGGAAGCGAAAGGGACAGGTGTTGGATGCTCAACCGTACGACCAGGTGATTGTCGGAGCAACAGATCTTGGCCCTGTTTTCTGTCATTTTATGGGCGACTTTTGAGGTAAAAAAAAAATGTAATTTCGTCATAACTCTTGAATCTCTACTTGAGATTATAACAAAGGTATATTTGTAAAATTCAAGAGGTTAGATAACAAGGCTATATTTGTAGATAATATTTTTTTTGGATGAATAAATAAATTCATTACCAAGAGGAAGAATATACAAGGGAGAGGGGGCAGAAGAGAACAAGCCCCCAAGAGGGAAACTACAACAGGGGGAAGAGAGCCCAAGTAAAGAAGAGGAACAATAGAGGGAAAGCCCTAGGAGACAACAATGTGCCTGTTCCTGGGGAATCACGAATCGGACGGTGACATAGACATCGAAGTTTGGAGCTAACATGAAAGTAGATGGCATTCCAAATCGTATCAAAAAAACGAGAATTGGAAGTCCATCTACGAAGATTGTGCTCTATCAAAATATGGTTGATGGTGGCGCAAAAGGCAAGCTTCCCAATTG
Organism: Macadamia integrifolia; assembly: GCF_013358625.1. Classification (NCBI taxonomy): domain Eukaryota; kingdom Viridiplantae; phylum Streptophyta; class Magnoliopsida; order Proteales; family Proteaceae; genus Macadamia; species Macadamia integrifolia. Next base: position 16,867,382 of record NC_056570.1, read on the forward strand.
TGTCACAAATGCTAGAACCCCCAAAAGTAAAGTTAAGAGGGCTAGCGGGATAGAAGGACCTCTTCTAGATTGAAGCAGAGAAGGGGTAAGAAAAGAAAAGATGATCAGCATCTCTGATGCCGTTCTAGCACAAACAATAGGACATGGGGGCTTGGATGTGCCGGAAGTTGAGGAAGGATTGCATAAGGTGGCAGTTGGAAAGGGCATGCTAAGTAGTGAAACTATGATGAAGGATATGGCCTTTAAACTAGATGGTTTTGTACCAAGGAATGATGGGGTCTTTTGAACGGATGAAATCTCAGGCAGAGGCAGAAGTGAACAAACCCGTAGGGGAGGGGAGCGAAATAACCTTGTCCTCTCTTCCACGGTAACCCGAGGTGATGGGGGGGGAGAAGACCAGAGGTCGGCAAGGGGGGGTGCTAGAGGGGTCCAAACTCTATGGGAGAGGAATGAGGCGATCGAGACAGATCTGGCCAACCAAAGGGGAAGATGATTCTAGGAGTGACCCAGGGGAGGAGAATAACAAAGGAGTGCTAAGGGTCTAACCAAAGTGAGTTGGAGGATCCGTTGCCAATGGTGTAAGAGATTGTTTGAAGAGCAAGAGGTCTGAAGCAAAGAGTATTACGCCATATCCAAGAGGCATCAGAGGAGGGAGAGGCCGTTCAGAGGGAATCATTTTTAAGGGGGGAGGACTAGACCCAAGAGACCCAGATGCTGCGTTGCTTTGAGGCAATTCGAAATAAGCTTCAAAGTGCCCACATAATTGGTATCTTTGATTTGCCTTAGACCTAAACCTCCTTTCGCTTTAGGGCGGAAAACTTTAAACGAGCTCAGAGGATGAATAATTTAGAGGATTTTGCTCCTTTCCAGAGGAAGGAATAGAGGAGGGAGTCGATGGCTTTGGAGGTGGAAGCCGGGAGGATCAAGATGCCAGACCAGTAAATATATAAGGATTGGAGGACCGATTTAATGAGGACCATATGATCAACGCATGAAAGGAGCTTGCCTTTCCAAAGTTGAAGTCTTTTCCTCATGGAATCGATGATGGGAGAACATTGATGGGAGGAAATCCTGGAGGAGATGAGGGGAAGACCCAGATATTTAACCAAGAGGGAGCTCAGGGAAAAGCTAGATATGGTGAGGAGCTGGGCCTGGTGGGCATCAGGGACTCTTGAGAGAAAGAGATTGGATTTGAGATTGTTGATTCGCAGGCCAAAGAGGGACTCAGAGAAGAAGGGAAGAAATAATATTGGTGAGGGTGGGAGGATCAACTTTAAAGAAAATCATGAGATCATTAGCAAAGAGATGGGTTAGCATGAGAGATTTGCATTTGGGGATGGGAGAGATGAGGAGCTAGTCAGTGGAGGATTGAATTGAACGAGAGAGACCTCGACGGCCAAAGAGAAGAGGAAGTGGGATAGAGGACAGCCTTGTCTGATGCCCACAGAGGAAGAGAAGTATCCAATAGGGCTACCATTGATTATGACAGAGAAGTGGGGTGTGGAAATGCAGGAACGAATTTGGTGAACAAAGGAGGGGGGAAAAGGCATCTACAACAAGACTCTAGAGATGATGTCCCAACGACTTGTGGATGTTAATTTTAAGGAGGGCAGCAAAGGAGTGAGACTTGTGGTTGAACCCGCTAATAATCTCGTAGTAAAGAACGATGTTATCAATAATACTTCTGCCAACGATGAAAGTCGATTGGTTGGGGCTAACAAGCGAGTTGATGACTATCTGAATCCGATTGGCAATGATTTTGGCCATAAAATTTATAAAGGAGGTTGCAAAGAGAGATATGTCTGAAATTAGGCATAGCTTGCTCACCTTCTTTCTTGGGAATAAGTCAGAGGAAGGTATGGTTAATTCCATGGATTTGGCTGGGATTGAGGAAGAAGCTACGGATGGCGAAGATGAGGTCATCGCGAATGATGTGCCAGCAGGACAAGAAAAAGCACATATTGCATCCATGAGGACCAGGGGCTTTATTGGATTTGTGGGAGAGGACAGCAACCAAGATCTTGGCATCGGATGGGTTAGCTAGAGAGAAGGAAGGAGATGGTGAGGGATGAACTCATTGAGGAGCCTGGGAGGTAGGGGGAAGAGGAGGAGGTGGGAGGGTGGAAGAGATTATTGAAGTAGGAGACAACTTCGGATTTAATATCCTCAGGAGAGAGGAGCTCGGAGCCATTGCTAGAGTAGAGTTTGGAATAGAGATGACATTGGTTCGAGCTTTGAGAGAACAATAGAAGTAGGCAGAGTTAAAGTCTCCTAGCTTAAGCCATTAGATTTGAGATTTCTGATAGAGAAAGGATTCTTCCTGGGCTAGGAGAGAGGAGAGCTTAGAGGCAACCAATGTTTCTTCCTTAGCAAGGAAGAGATTATGGAGGTCGAGCTAGAGCCTAGACTGGATAAGGTTAAGCTTCTCTTGATAGGAAATAACACGAGCAGAGATGTTTCCAAAGGTGTTGGAGTTCCAAGATTTAAGGGTAGCTTTGACATTCTTGAGCTTTTTGCAAAGGCAATAACGGGAGAGGAGGGAGCAAGAATAGGGGCAGCCCAAGCTTGACTCACAAGAGGAAGAAAGTTCTGATGGAGGTGCCACATATCAAAGAATTTGATGGGCTTGGGGCCGAAGGAGATGTTGGGTTGAACAAAGAGGGAGATGTGGGAGTGATATGAAATTCCAGGAAGGTCAAAGCAAGCATGAGAGGAGGGGAAGGAATTGAGCTAGGCTTCATTTACAAGAGCCCGATCCAACTTGCAAGCCACTTGGTCAGCTCCGCTTCTGCGGTTGTGCCAAGTGAATTTGGACCCTGACCATCTGAGGTCACTCATACCGATTTCTTCATTACAATCATTAAAGGAATTAGAAGAGGAATGGTCGATAGGGGCACCTTAGAGTTTCTCATTAATGGCTCTGACCACAAAAATCTCCTCCAGTGCCTCAAGGGAGGGAAGCGTGAGAAGAGGAATAAGAGTGGAGGTTAGGCCTGAGCGGGAGCCTGTTAGGAGCTCGATTATGAGTATAAACCACAGAGAAGAAGGAAGGGGGATCCCGTGGGAGAGGAGAAAAAGTGAATGGTTTGGGAGGAAGAAACAATGGGAGAGAGATCATGAAGATGGGGGTTCTATAGAATCCAGATACGACCATTAGGGTAGTGGGCGTAGTTAGAGATGAAGGACCATGAGGAGGCAGTGGATGCAACGATGCGGGAGACATTAGCTTCAAGGACAAGAGTTACAAAATGGCAACATAACACAACTTTGGATGACTTGATGTGGGAGTAGATAGACGCATGCTTGGTAGAGGAATTGAGGCTTCTAACATTCCAGATAGTCTAGGGGGTCATTTGGAACGGGCGGGTGAAGGCATTAAGAGCTCAACAGGGCTGGGGGAGGGCATGGTCGGGCTATAAAAGGGTTTAGGCTTAGGTTGACGGGAGTATTCTTTAAGGGGAGAGGGCTGGGGGGCTTTGGAAGGCTTGATCTTAATTGGCCCTTTGGGAAGAGAGATGGATCTAGCTAACATGCTCTTCTTTTTGAAGACATCAACAACAACCAAAGTCGAAATTGAAGATTGTAGGGAGGCACACCTGAGGTGGGTAGGAAGGGCTTGCCTGGACTAGAGGGGCCTAGGAGCAATCTTGGGTCTTATCGATCAGAGCGTGCTCAGGAGGGGCCTAGGTAGAATAGAGCTTCATTGTGTCTTGTTCTTAGGAAGGAAGGCCACTGTGGATTGTATTTGTGGCATCTACACAACAAGGAGGAGGCAGACGGGCAGTCCCAGTGTGGAGGCAGTAAGCGGGGGAGAGGCCTGCAAGGTAGGAGAGGCGGCATTGCAGGAGCTTCCTGGCGGAAGGCCATGGGTAGGGTAGGTAGGCATGGAGGCAACCAAGGCGGATGTCTTGAGGACTATAGAGCTGAAGATGACCATAGTTGTCACAGCGTCAAATCGATCCAAGGCGGTCGAGGGGTGGCTAATTGATTTGGCGATGAATCGCCCATTATGGCGTTGCCATGGCTGTCAAATCGCCCATGTGTCATTTTTTATTTTCCTTATTTTCTAAAGTTATTTAGTATGCTACTTTTTTATTTCCCCTATTCTCTTAAGTTATTTAGCATGCTACAAGCCTATAATATATACCGTATAACATATAAAACCAACATTAAGCAACATCAAATCATCAAAAATCAACATATCCCTATCAAAATCACCTTGCATTTTACAAAAAATCGACTGCCTAGTGAATCAGGCGTGACCTGGTATCCATGGTAGTGCCATGGCGACGCCTATCAGCCAATGGCGACCGCCATTTGTGAGTCACGTAAATCATAGCATTGTCATGAACTTCTTTTTCCGCCAGGATGCCAAATCGTCGCCTTGGCGACGCTAGGCGACGCCATGACAACTATGAAGATGACGCCTTCAGAGGCGGCAGCAGAGGGCGCAACAAAGGATGTAGACTTGGCAGAGGAGGTAGAGAAAGCAGCAGTAGAGATGTGGTAGACGATGATGGCGCGGTCAAGTCAAAGGAGGGGCAGTTGCAGCAGCACCAGATGCTGATGGAGCAGTCGTGGTAGACGAGGAAGTTGCAGCAGTTGGGGAAGGTGTGGAGGATGCAGACGAAGTAGGGTGATTATTAGTGATTAGTGGAAGCAACATGGATGACGATTAAAGCAGCCAAGGTGGAAGCAATAGGCGGGGCGACATGATAGTTGAGACGGTGATGGCTGGCAAAGGGCTAGGAGGAGAAGAATTGGAGAAAATAATTCACGAGAGATGAGCTCTGACTGGGTCACCCGAAGAAGATAACAGGTGTAGGTTTGGCTAGGGATTAGGATAGTTAGGACGGGTTGGGTTAGAAGGATAACGGGTTGGACCGGAGTAGTGGTAGGAGGATGGGCTGGCCGGTTGAGGTTAAGGTAGGAAGGATTTAAGTAATTTGGAAAGTGGGGCTGGCCAGAAGAGGACAAGGTTTAGAAGAGGACCAAGATTAGAAAGGGAAGAGGCCCTATCAGGGGTAGGAAGGGGAAGGATAGGGGGGAGGGCATAAGAAGGGCTAGGCGTAAGCTATGAGTCATTAGCGATGAGGCAGATTTGAGATGCAGAGAGCGATGGCTCAAGGGCTGAAAGCCCATAAGCAATAGTGATGCCGTTAGGGACATCGGCTGAGGTGACCGGTAAAACAGCTTCAACAAGAGAGAATGATCCTGGTGGCAGGAGAGTCAGTGGATCGAGGCAGATGGAAACCTTCATTAGAGCCAAAGGATGATTGCGACAGGAAGGATAACCTATTGTGACCTTAAGTCCAAAGGGAGAGATCTGATGGACCAAGGGATGAAGGCCAGGCACTTGCACTAGTGGAATCGTTCTTATTAGGATCCACCATCCGGCTAAAGTTCCGACGCTTTCTATTCCAATGTTGTTTTCTTCTATGGGGGTCATGCGAGGGAGGCTTTGGAGAGGGGGAGTGTCGGGAACCAAGCACCTCAACTTGGGCAATCTTTGGAGAGCAGAGAGAGGTCTTATGGCCAAAGTCCTTGCAAATGGTACAAAGGGGGGGGGCAACCATTGATAACAAACCACTTGTGCAAAAGAAAACCCATTATCATCATTAATGGAGACCGTGGAAGGCGAAGGAGCTTCAGCAGAGATCTCTATGCAGATTCTAGCAAAGGCTAACAGATCCATGATGTGAGTTCGGTAGTCGGAGAAGGGGCTTGCCGATAGTAGATCCAGTAATGCGTAAATCTTGATAGCACCAATAATGGAGAGGAGGATTTGGCAGGGAAGCCCAAAAAGGGATGGTTTTGAAATCCACTTTGTTGAGGGATAATTGTCGGTCCCATTGTATGAGAAAAATCGGTTTCTTGCCTACAAGCCAATGTCCACTTCAAGGGCATTGTTCTTGTCATCTTCACTTGAGAAATTGAAAATAAAAATTCCATTGTCGAGAAGAAAAGTTGAGAGCATAGAGGGAAGTCTTCACAATAGGGAAAAGGGGGGGGGGGCTCCCAAGGAAATGGCTAATGAAGCAGTTACGCCACTTTGCGATCTCAGAATCTAGCAAACCGTAAGGGCAATGGCCCACTAAAAACACATCGATAAGAGTGGTGTTAGAGTGTATGAGAGCATGTGTCGGTTGGAGGTGTATGGGTGTCCATAGACCTCAATATAGGTGTCCATAGGCCTCAATACCGTGGGATTATATTTGATTCAAGCATATCTTTGTTAGTTCCCTATTGGGTTTAGGATAGTTGTTAGCTAAGTTAGAGTTAGTTTCCTTTTTGGTTATGTCTTGTGGTTTCCTATTTGTGTTATGAGTTTGTAATAGCTAGTCTATATATTGAGTGAAGGGGTTAGTCCCAACCACCCGGTTGTGATTCGGAAGTTACACCAATCTCTGCCTCTTCTTCTTCTTTGATTCTAGTTCCCAAATATTTACATGGCATCAGAGCCTTAACAAGTAGCTGTTTTGAGAGTCGTTCTAAGGTCTCATGCTACTGGTGAAGCTCTAGTTCTTAGAAGAATAAGAACTAGGGTTCTAATGAAAGTTTGATGCAAACCATATCTGCTGCCATTTACCTTATTGTTTTGTGTTGTGTGGCTGTCGAGGACGAAAATTTTCTATTGATTTGCTTAATCAACTGATTGCTGCTACCTATCGATTTGGTTTTCTGATTTCTTTTGGAGTCGTGGAATCGTGCTTTGCGATATGCTAAGGTTTTGTATTTGGTTCTTTTCCTGATTTGTTTGCTAGTAATGTTTGCTGGTCTAAAGTTTTGTATCGTAACAGTTCTACGTACTTGGTTTCTCCGCTGGATTGTCTGGTATCGACTGGTTTGTTGTGATCAGTATACAGTTCTGGTTTTCTGTTGAAACCCTAGTTCAGTTGATGTCAATTTGGTACCCTCCTGTTATCGGAGAAGATTGAAAGGCCGTGTGGATGTGAGATGCTCTCTGCTATTTTCTTGGTACACTGGAAGTGTTCTATCACGTTACAACTCCTTCGGTTGGTATCAATGTGAATTACTTTACCACTGCTGTTCCGCTGCTGTTCTCCTTTTTATTTGGCTTATTTCTTACCGCTTGTTATAAGGAGGTTGGGGATGACTACCCTTGCTGCCTAGTTTTTCACGGTATGTACCTTATGTTTCTCTTTAGGATAACGACTCCTGGTTTCACAGTTGCAAGGTTGAAGACAACCTTGCATTCCCTTGATTATTTGCTACTTGCATGAGTAGATGCTCACAATATTTCTAAAAATGGGTTCAGGTTTGGGCTTGCTGATTTTTTAGCCTTTTCTTTCTTTCCATCGTCACCCCATGTGACATGTGTTATCATTATTCTTTAGTCCCTCACGTTACCTTGTTTTAAGGCATGAAATCTTATTTTTATTTGTGTTTTTCCATATTACCCCTGCTTTATGTCATTACACCCTCTTGTCCTTATTATGTTTCCTCTTCCAATAATTGGATTGTAAGTTAACTACAGTTCTGCCACACACCTTTGTGCCTGTGGTTTTGCCATTTACCCTTACTTTTGGCTATTGTGTGCTTGGATGGGCCCATAATTGTGGTCAATGTTGGGTTTTAAACTCAGGATTGATGGATTAATTACAAAATTGCCATCAACTTTGGATTAATTAGGCTTTATTGTTTGAAGTGGGTCCACATTGAACCCAATTATGTATTTTGACCAGGGGTTCCATATCAATTGGGGGATTATATGAGGTAATTACAGAATTTCCATTTGGCAGGCCCAAAATCACCTCAATTTGGAATTTGCACTTCTTTGAAAAATTGGCATTTGTATGCGTTGTGATTGGAGTTATTTGTTTAGATTTGCTACCATCAGGGGGAGATTGAAAATTATTTGTTGTGGTGCTCTTGGTTATGGGATTCTTTGTGGTGATAGTTGTTGGATAATATTTGTCTTTGTGTACTGCTATGCGTGATGAGGAGATTCAAATTGTTATCTATCCGATTTGATTGGTCGTCTACTCTTGATTATGTCTGTACAAGATTATTTTGTTTGAAGATGTTTATGCTCGTGCGTGCCCTCAACAAGTATTTTATCTTTTGAAGATGGTATATTCAACAATCTGATGTTGTTTGGTATATTCAACAACCTGATGTTGTTTGGTCCCTAGCGACCTGATACTGCTTATTTATCTGTGGAATTTTCTGTGAGACATCTGTTTGGGGAGATCTTTGTTTGAGGCTCGTGAGTACTTTTTTTGTAGCTATTGGGAGCTACAATTTCTGTTGGAATGCCTTCTTTGGGAAGGTCTTTTGATGTAGTTGTTGGATACTTCACTTCTATTTTGAGATTATTTGAGAGTTCCTTCTTTGGGAAGGGCTTTCGTTGTTATTAGACTGCATTCTTTGGAAGGGATTTTGTTACTTTTGGAGTTTCTAATGGCTTTATGATGGTTGATTGGAGTTCCCTCTGTGTTTGTTGGAGTTCTTGTTGGTCTAAGCTGGAGCTTTCAGTTACTATGTGTATACTCTAGCTTGAGGGGGAGTATTAGAGTGTATGAGGGCATGTGTCGGTTGGAGTTCTATGGACACCCATAGACCTCCATACCGTGGGATTATATTTGACTCAAGCATGTCTTTGTTAGTTTCTATTGGGTTTAGGATAGTTGTTCGCTAAGTTAGAGTTAATTTCTTTTTTGGTTATGTCTTCTAGTTTCTTATTTGTGTTATGACTTATGAGTTTGTAATAGCTAGTCCATATATTGAGTGAAGGGGTTAGTCCTAACCACACGGTTGTGATTCCGAAGTTAAACCAATATCTTTGTCTCTTTCTTCTTTCTTCTTCTTGGATTCTGGTACGCCAATATTTACAGGAGGAATGAAGGATAAGGAAAGGCCATCTCGGCAAGGGGGAGAAGGGGGAGAGGCAACAATTTTCCAGGTTTCGGGAGGGGAGGACTTGTCAGGTGAAGAGGTATGGGATGGAGGAAGGTCAAGGAGGTTGGGGGGTAGAAGAGGGAAGGGGTGGCGGAGGAAGAGGAGGAGGAGCAGGAGGTTTGGTGGTTGAAGCTGCTGGAGAGGAGAGGGATGGAAGGGTTAGGATGGTGACATCAGAGGGGGAGGACTATCATGGTTCATAAATGGAATAATGTGATCCCTTGTACTGAGTGCCTGAGAATGATCTTTTTATTTGGCTACTGGTTTGATAATTCTAATTCAGTCCTTTGTAAATAACATTGATTTCCTCCAAAATTGCGCCCAAGTTTGCAGTTGGCCATTGCTTGCTGGCCAACATGGCCTGCGTGGCAAAGGAGAAGACAAAGAGAAATTACCACTAGGAAGGGGCCTCGCTGGCTCGATTGGATTTGGTAAAGCTGTGGAGGAGTAAGGCAGGGGAAACAAAGAGAGAGAGGAGGGGTTCGGTGAGAGAGAGGGAGACGCTAATGATAAAGAGAATCACTACATAGAGAGGTATAATATGAACCTGATGGATGAACTTTGACAAAGGGGGTGGAAGGGAAGAAGTGTTACCAATGGAGTATGAGTGGAGGGTGGAGAGCGAAGAATTTTTCATCTTTGAAACCACAGACCATCTTGAACTATACAGATGGGGAAGAGAACTGGGTCTAGATATAAGAAGGCTTGGTTTCTCATTTAAGAAGGTTTTATAAAGGCTGTCCCATTGGTCCACTCAAAAATTCCCACATTTCGGTCAAAATATGGGAATTTTGGTTGAAACTAGTGACTTTTAAAAGTCACATGGTATTTGGTATCGGAGTCTTGGGATACTGTGGAAATGTGGGAAATTTTGACGGTATCGGTGGAAACTTTGAACCATGGTCAAATCTTCACCAATGTGTAGCAAACGATGTGGTTGGAGTGATGTGGCAACCCCCAACACCATATTCCAGCATTGTGTAGAGGTGAGGTGTAAAAAATCAGCAAGATGTGTGTTGTCCTTTTTCCCGCAGTGCGAAGGGGTGAAACAGTGCGAGAATGCAAGATGTTTGAATTTGGTTGAAATTTCGACCAGGCTGGCTTGAAAGAGGAATTTATATTACCCCCTAAGCCGTACCCCCAAACCGATACGATAGGGGGTTGAAATCTTGGCAAAACACTGAAATTTCAACTGAAACAGTGTTGAATCCCTGATTTCTGTGGTATTTTTCTCAGCCAAGTTGAAATCACCAAAATTTCAAAAATTTCAGCAAGATTTTGCTGAGTTTTTGAGCTATGCTTTTGTATGATTAAGGCTAATCTTTATAATCCAAAATGAGGGGTGGGGGAAAGGACCATTATTTGTCAGTACTGAATGATCCTAGAATCGTCCTCCAGGCTCGAACTTGGCACTCTGGAGTTTCCTATAGCGAGTGGACAATGAAATCCTAATTTTATTGAGCTTATTTAGACGACTTTGTATCTAGTTTGTGCTTTTTGTGTGAAGAACAACTCCAGAGCTTATTGTCATCATCAATATGGATTCTAGAGATACAGAACTGGCTTTTACTTTTTTGCACTGCCAATCTAAGCAAAGATGAAGGAGGGGGTGGAAGCATCAGGTTCACAGCAGGCATTCAGAAGCTTTTTGCAGAAGCTTTTAGCACGGATCTTGAAAATTTCCTACTGCTGAGTTCAAACTTAGGGTTGGACTGCATATTAAGAGGTATACACTATTGGACTGCATATTAAGAGGTATACACTATAGATATGCTTGGATGTTATCCCATCTAGAATAAGTTTCATTATAACAATTTTCTTTCCTCTACCCATTCCCCAGTGGATTGTTTTTCCTATGAAACTATTTTTCCAAGTGATGTTATCTTATCTGTGCCAACAAATCCTGTTCTTTTTTTCCACATGCTCCTGCCGTTTGTGTACCTTTAATTCTGGTATCTGATGCCACTATAATTGAAAAATCAAATGTTTTGCATGTAACTTTTCCTTGGTATTGAGGTTCAAGTGTGTCGAGCAATTCGATTCTGTTCTGATGGAATTAAAATGACATATGCAGAGATAATGTTCTAATTCTATTGCAGTTTTCCCTCATGTTCAAGCCTATTTTGATGTTTCATTGCCTACAATTAATTTTCTTCAATGTCTTGCTATTTATGAACATGGGACTGTATTTAAATTTTTTTAGTGATGAATTGTATTAATTATTGATATTTTTGGGCTGTTCTGTAGAGTGCACTTCCTCAGAGAGGTGGTGAAGTAAACTTAACATTAGGGGGCATTGACTTGAACAATTCAGGGAGGTAAGCTTAACTATTGTATATTCATTTACTTGGAATGCTATAGTTTCCATGTGTCTTACAGTTGTGACTGTTTTTATTTACAGCGTGGTTGTTAGGGAAGATAAAAAACTGCTGACTGTATTGTTTCCTGATGGACGTGATGGCCGTGCATTCACCCTTAAGGTACCTTGTTTTATTATTTGTTTTCTGCTCATTTTTTTGAGATACAGGAAGTAATTCTTGGTAATCAATCCTAATTTTCTCATATTATATTTTCTTATTTTGAGTTATCTTCTGCCCTGAATTTCCAGGCTGAGTCCTCAGAGGAATTGTATGAGTGGAAGGCAGCACTAGAACAGGCTCTTGCACAAGCCCCAAGTGCTGCCCTAGTCACGGGGCACAATGGAATTTTCCGTAATGACACAAATGACGTGGTTGAAGGATCTCTCCATCAATGTTTGTGCTTTCATACTTATAAACACATTAAATTGTGTATTAAATATTTGAAACCATATGTTTATTAGTTCATAGTCTGCTAATTGCCACCTTAATTTTGACTTTGGAGCCTTGGGTTCTGTATCATAGGTTTTTCAGTACTGGATTATAATCATATTAGTGTATGCTTTATATTTTATTTTCAGGGAGGGAGAAACGTCCTGTCAAGTCACTGGTTGTTGGAAGACCCATTTTGCTTGCACTTGAAGATATAGATGGGGGAGCATCCTTTCTTGAGAAGGCTCTTCGTTTTCTTGAGACGTTTGGTTAGTTCTAGTCCTGAGCTTGATCATGGTTTTGTTGCATAAGATTCTGTTTCCTTCTGTGATGTAACTGAAGTTAAGTTGGTTTTTACTTTCAATGTTTTGTTCTTTTAGCCATTACCTTCTGCCTTCTTCGTCTCATGATCTCTACAAATCAGTAGGCACCGTCTTCCCTATGAAGGTGGATTGCAGTATTTAGTTGGTAGAACTTTGCTTTGATTAAGCTTACAAAATTTTCATTGAGAAACTGATTAAGAAACCTTTTTTCTTTGAAAAATGGAATATTTGTGCAGTATTATTTGAAAACCATTTGCTTCGATACTTTTATTTTTTTTGGATGAATAAATAATTCATTACTAGGGAAAGAAGAATATACAAAGGGGAAGAGGGGGGAGGGAAGGCTTAAGCCGACAAGGAAAAGCCAACCCAAGGGGAACCTACAAAAGAACAAGCAAAAGCCAACCAAATCCCGAATAAAGGATCAAACACCAAAACCAGCTAGAGAGGGTTGGGGGGGGGGGGGAGTCGGCACCATCACGTGGGTTGGATGATATCAACTTGAAGGTTCCAAGAGGAAATGATGTGGGGATTTTTTGGGGAGATAGGGTCAGGGCGGGAGAGAAGGCCATGCAAGGTTTAGGCTTTGGAAGTAACATCAAAGTAGATAACTTTCCAAATCTTATACGGGGAACGGGATTTGGGGGTCCATCTATGAATGTTATGCTCCATCCAAAGGTGATTTATAGTTACACAGAAAACCAATTTACCAACGGTGTCACAAATGGAAGGGCCCGAGAAGGTCATATCAACCCAAATCTATTCCCTGCCAAAGGGGAGAATAGATCTTATGGTCAGCCAACAATTGGAGAGGACAGTCTTTTAGACAAGGGAGGAGAAGAGACAAGAGAAGAAGAGATGAGGGATATTCCCTATATTCGAGGGGCCTAGGCAGCAGGAATGTGGCGGTGAATGAGGAAGGATTGGGTGGGAAGGGAGTTGGACAAGCAGAGCCATAGAGTGAAACTATGATGGGGAATATGACTCTTGAACCAGACCAACTAATGCCATGGCACCACTGGGGAAGGGTTCCGGACATAGGACCAAGCAGAGGCAGAGTAGAAATTGAACTTTTTGGAAGGGGAAGGGATCCAAATGATGGAATCCTCTTTCTCCAAATGGTCCCGGGGAAGGGGAGGGAGGGATGCCCAGATATTGCTATGAGAGCTATATTGCTATGAGAGCTATATTGCTATGAGAGCTAGGGAGGGGGAGGTGGCTCAGCCATCCGGGCCAAGGGCAGAGGAGACCGAGGCCATTCTATCCAATCTCGAGGAATAAACAGTTCTGGGACTGAGAAGATGAAGGAGGATACCCGAGGGGTGCCAGGGATCCAGCCAGAGAGAACTTGAGGTACCATTTCCTATAGAGTAGGAGATGGCCTCGAGGGCAATTGGTCTGAGGCGGAGGATGCCTCGCCAAATCCACGAAGAGTCAGGGAGAGGGACAACAGACCATATGGAGTTGGACTTGAGGAGGTAGGATAAGGAGTAAACCCAGGCGACCCAGATACTGTTTTTCTTTGAAGCAATTCTCTAAATCAGCTTGAGGATGCCCGCTTTGTTCATGTCTTTGATGCTCCGAAGGCTGAGGCCTCCCTCAGGTTTAGGGAGGCAGACAAAATTCCAGCTAGAGGGGTGGAGGAATTTGGTGGAGTTAGTTCCTTTCCAAAGGAAGGAATTGATAAGGGACTCAATGGATTTTATGGTAGGGGGAGGGAGGACGAAGATCCCCGACCAATATAGGGACATGGATTGGAGGACAGATCTGGAGAGCTCCAGACAAACCTTTTACTTTTTAATCATTCTTTTTCCTTAGTTTTCTCCTATGTATAATATGGATTGGATTGAAACTTTATGTGTAGATAGGGTGTTGTGGGATTTACCTATGCACCAAAGTTGGTTGCTAGGTGGACTGCTACTTGGAAAATATAAAGCATGCCATTTTCCATACAACAACAACATCAATCATAACCTTATCCCAACTGAATGGGGTTGGCTACATGGATCTGATATTAAGAAAAAAAAAAAAAAAAAAAAAAAGAGTCGACAAAGACACATTACTGGAATATCCCCTACAAGGGTTCGGCTACAAGGGTCCTTGTCCACCACAGTACTCTATCCATGGTCATACTAGAATCGAGTCCTACCATATGCATATTTTTTCTTACCACTTCGTCAATAGTCATTTGGGGCCTGCTTGTACCTCTTTTGGCTCCCTACAAATGAAACCGGCCACTTTTCCTTTCTGGGACATCCATAGGTCTCCGTTGCACATGGCCATACCACCTCAATTGGAGTGGTGCAATCCCCAAACTGGTTCTAATAGGATCATTCCTTACTCTATCTCTCCTAGTGTTGCCGCAGAACCCTCTCAACATCCTTATCTCCGCTATACTTAGTTTATTCAGATTACTCTTCTTGACTGCCCAACACTCCGCTCTATATGTCATAGCTGGTCGTATAATTATCTTGTAGAATTTTTGAGTTTAATCGGAATTCTTTCGTCACATAGCACTCCATGCATCTCTCCATTTCATCAATCCCAACTTAATTTTGTGGGTAACATCATCTTTTATATCACCCTCTTTATTAATGATGGACCTTTGATATTTAAAACAATCGCTCTGGGGCAACTCCTGTTCTCCAAGTTTCACCACTCCCTTTCCTCCCCTAGTTTGACTGAAGGGGCACATCATATACTCTGTTTTCGTTCTGCTTATCATAAAGCCTAATGATTCCAAGCTTGTTCTCCATAGCTCTAGTTTAGTATTAATCCCTTCCACTGTTTCGTCCGTATTGCCAGGGGTCGAAACGATATGTCCTGTAGGTTTCGACCATGTTTCGATCAAATTCGACGAAATTCCCATGTTTCGATTGAAACATGGGAAATTTTGACCAAACCAACTGGTTCCAGGTCCTATATAAGTTAGTTTGAAAAGTAACTCAAGCCTTCTTTAGTAGAATTTGACCATCTCTTCTTAGTTTTTTCTCCTAGAAGTGGAAAACTTGGCTGTGGAGATTTCCATTTTTTGCCTAACAAAGTTGAATCTAAGGGTGGTTCTTGCTTTATCTACATAAAAAGAAAGCTTGGACCAAAAAGGTAAGTCCCAACTTCCCCAAAATCAATTTTTTATAGAATATACTTAAAAATAGAGTAGAATTATGTAAATTTTTTATGTCACTTAGGAGGACCCAATTTACGCATTCACGGTGGCTGAAATTTTTTTGAATGTTATTTTTTTTTAATTAAATTTTTTTTTCTGCTTTCGAAAATGCATTTACTTACAGCATATTTCAGTCAACAACTTAGCGTAATGATTGCCGAACCTTTGGTTCACCTCACAATTATGACTTTGTGTTTTTTTTATGACACTAATGATGTGAATATGTTAGAAATGTCTAAAATAGGATGTACACAAAAAATAGACAAAAAAAACAATGTTTGGGGGTCGAAACCTAAGTTTCCACCAAATCGGGAAAATTTCCCTGGTTTCCTCAAAATTTCCCAGGTTTAGACCGAAATTTCGGTCTCCCCAAGGGTCGAAACCTGATCGAAACTCGATACCTTGAACCTTGCTATCAGGACAATATTGTCAGCGAATAACATACACCATTATTTTGTGGGTTTAGTCCCTTTGTTGTTTTTTCTTCTTTCCCTTGTTCTTTTTTTCTCTTCGTAATGAATTATTTATTCATCCAAAAAAGAAAAAAACATATACCACTGAACCGGATCTTAGATGTGCCTGGTTAAATCATTCATTATGAGTGCAAACAAATAAAGACTTAGAGTTGATCCTTGGTGTATTGCAATTGTAATTGGATATTTATTGCTTTGGCCCGTTGTTGTTTTTGACACTTGTCACCACTCCCTCATAGATGCCCTTAATTATATCCACATACCTATTCACGCCTGTTCTCTACTCTAGGACATGCCAAATGAGCTCTCTTAGTACTCTGTCATAGGCTTTCTCTAGGTCAATGAAGACCATATGGAGGTCCTTTTTGTGGGCTCCAAAAACTTTCGTAAGCCTCCTTAGAAAGTAAATCGCTTATGTCATGGATCTCCCTGGCATAGAACCAAATTAATTCTTCATTACCTTGGTTTTCTCTCATAGGTGGGCTTCAATAACCCTTTCCCATAGTTTCATGGTAAGGCCTATTATTTTATGCCTCTATAGTTATTGTAGAATATCACATTTTTCTCATAAATTTGGACTACAATGCTTCTCCTCCAATCATTCAACATAGTCTTTGTAATTGAAGTCCTTTTAAACAACTTCGTTAGCCAAGACACCCCATGTCCTCCTAGGATCTTCCACACTTCAATTGGGATCTCATTCGGTCCTTGTGTTCTACCTACATTCATCCTTCCTAGGGCTTCTTTACCGTCGATTTCACCAACCTGCACTAAATGTCCATGAGATGTGTTGAATTGATGTCAACTGCTCTCTACTTCTGGGCTTACTAGTACTCCACCATCCTCGCTTTTAATGCATCTGACATGGTCCAAATCCATGCACATCCTTTCCCTTATTTTAATAATCCTATATATCTCTTTTTCCCCTTCCCTTGTGTTAAGATTTTCATACAGATTATCATATTTCTTTACTATTGTTTTCCCCATAGTCTTCCTAGCTTCATTTATGGCTGTGGCCTGTGGGATATCTTGCTCTATCCTCTGCTTCATTAGTCCCCTGCCAAGTCTTAAAACAATATTGCTTAGTCTTAATGGCAGTCTGGACCTTTTTGTTCCACCACCACGTCTCTAGGAGCTCGACACACACCTTTTGATATGCTTAAAACTTCTTTGACCTCCTTCTTAATACAATTCTTCGTTTCAGTCCACATCTCGTGAGCATCCCCTTCACAGTCCAACCTGCCCTGTTCGACCACTATATTAGTAAAATGATTTTAGGGAAATTCCTTGTAGTTGTTCCCATTTTATCTCAGGATAGATTTGCTTCGTCTTCTTGCGTTGTCTCATACTGAGGCACATATCTAGGACCACCAGTTGATGTTGAGCCTTAAGCTCTCTCCTAGTATAACCTTACAAGTTACAATCTTTACAAAGAAATCTGTCAGATCTTCTAGTTAGAAAGAATCAATTTGGCTTGCATGCTGACAACTTTTGTAAGTAACTAAATGTTCTTCCCTCTTCTCCAAAAAGGTATTTGCAATGCAAAAGTAATATGCTAATGCAAAGTTCAACATTGAGGTCTCCTCTGCATTTGTCTCCCCAATTCCGTTTGCTCCATGCACCTCTTCATAACCTTTGCAATCCTTGCCCGCATACCATTTCAGGTCTCTACTTATTATAATTTTCTTCCCTGCCCAAAACCTTGCATAAGTCATGTATGTGTTCCCAGAATTGCATTTTAGCACTCGCATCAAGTCCTGCTTGTGGTGCCTATGCGCTAGCAATGTTGATAACGTCATCGTCTAGCACCAATTTAATAGAAAGGATCCTATCTGACAATCTCTTGACATCCACAATGTCATTTTTAAGGTCTTTAACCACTACCATGCCCACTCCACCTCTCCCTCTTTCATTTCCCATGTATCATAGCCTCAAGTCATCCAACCCCTTAGCTTTGCTGCCCTTCCATCTTGTTTCTTGAACACATGTGATATTAGTCCTTCGCTGCATAACATCTGTCAACTCTATACTCTTACCATCAGAGAAACAATGTTCCATGATGCATATCTAATTCTGCGCTTACATACAAGATTAGTATCACAAGCATGGTTTTAAGTATCTCCGATACCGATACGATACCCTCCGATACGTATCTTAAATTTAGCCGACCGATACGATACACATTGATACGATACATGAAATTTTTAAAATCCTTTCGTATCAATATATATCCTACAATACATACGGATATGCATCAATACACCACCAATACACATCGATACGATACGATATGCCTCGATACGACTATGAAAATTATAAAATTGAGGTAAAATATACGTTTCGGTATGTATTGGTACGTATCGGTATGTATCGATCGGTGAGTATCGATATATATCGATACGTATCGGTGAGTATCGATACGTATCGGTGAGTATCGATATATATCGGTACGTATCGGTCATATAATGGCCAAGATGGGTAATTTTTCAAAAAACACACGATTTTTTGAAGGGTTTTTGTTCCAAAGTTGCTGTTAGCCATATTTCTCTCTAACTAAAGTGGAAATCAATGTTGGGAACAAGGATTTTACATTTATGGGACAACTACAAACCTTGAATTCTTAGTACGATACCCTCAATTTAGTGTTTATGCATAATACATGTTATCAATAGTTTTTTTTAACAAATTCTTTATGCAAAAGTGTTTAAAAAAATGTTTCCTATCCATTCATGTGTGTATCTTTAGCGTATCTTAGTGTATCTCCGATACGATACGATACTCTCCGATACGTATCTTAATTTTGGCCGACCGATACGGCGACCGATACCGATACTTTAATCATTGATCACAAGACATACTATAAAAAGAAAAGAAGGTAATAAAGTAATATAAGGATTATATAGTAAAATAGTAGGATCCATTTCTTGAACCATTTTCCATGCCTAGTATTCTGCTACTGTGTCCTGTTAAATTTATTCGTCTCCAACTCTTATTCGGTACTCAATGTGTAGAAGCAGCATAGTATTTAAAAATTCTTATGATTTTTCTGACCGGGTACTTCATACAATAGCCCTTCGAGTTAGTGGCTAGACTCTTATCCCTGTTCTGCAGTATTTAAGAATATTCAATGAACCTGGTCATCATTTTGACCTTTCTGATATCAAGAATTCTAGTTGGCATTGGAACATTATTTCAGAGATACTAGCGTTATTGAACTGGGTCCGTATATTCTTTTTTATGTATAAAATCCTTCCTTAAGTTCAGCACTTGGGGATCAATTGATAATGGAAAGAAGAGAAAGGGGTGGGCTAGCTGAGGGCTAATGATGGGGCTGAAAGTTGCAGGTTATGGTTGATGTATATTAGTCTTTTGTTTCAATCTTTAGTCTTTAGTGGTCTTCACCTGCTGGAAGATGAATATGAATTAGAAGCAAACTACAGATTCAATGTGGAGCCTTTTCTTCAGTAGAGGGTTGCTCAATGTAACCTCTTTATTGACCCTAAACAGAAAAAATGCTCCAGTTTGGGTGATTTTACATAACATTAATAAATCACAATCATTCTTATGCCAAATATCATGTATTTCTGATTTTGGACATCGTCTATGTTTTATGAGTGATGCACATGGAACCCAGGAGAGCTGACTTGGGCTTACCCATGAGAGGCACTGACTGCCTGGACATGGCATCCGTTTAGGGGGGCCAACGATCTTCCTCTGACATGTTACATATTTTCTGGTACATCTTGGAGGCCCGCCCATGAAAATCAATCAATATATCCTCGTTTGGACATCTGTTCCATTTTGTTGCTCCCTCTGTTTTTTCCAACACTGACTTTACTCTTTTCCGTTTTGGTATGCCACGTGATGCAATTTGTTGCCTCCATTCAAATCAAGTAATGGAGTTTTAATGGATTCACTAAATTAACCCTTTTCATCTATTCCTCATTTTAAATTAAGCATTATTGCAAATATGTAGGTCTTCAATGTTTTAACTGCTCCTCCTTAAAGTTTAGGACTTTTGAAAGAGGACAATCATTTGGGATGGAGGGAGTATGTGCATATTAAAAGTACTTTTCTATCTAATTATTTTTGTATATAAATGCTATTGCATTTTATTTTACCTAATTATGTTTATGTGTAAGTAAAAATATACATACTTGGATTTCAAGCAATTATATATGCTGTTAAAAAAAGAGTAGGAGAAAAATTTATTTTCATTTCTGTTATATTTTAACTAACTGTAGATTATACTTTTTTACAGGACTGAAAGTAGAAGGAATCTTGCGGCAGTCTGCAGACGTGGAGGAGGTTGACCGAAGGGTTCAAGAATATGAACAAGGTATATCCATTTTTATGTCTTGATATTGATTATAATTCAGGAAAACGCTACTACTTGTGTTGTCGGGGGTTTGTTTGTTTTGACATGGTGATTTATTACTTTTCGTTTTAGATGACATTTAATCAAGGTTTAAGATCTTGCTCTCGCCCCATCTCGCTGATCCAAAAAAGAGAGATCTGGCGAGATCTCGGCATCATGTATTTTTTCCCGGTCGACTCGGTGGTTGGTCTTGGTGGCCATATGTTCTTTGTAGCCCCGAAAACTTGGTTTTTATCCTATCTTAGGCCTTCGAAATACAATGGAAACATCAGTTTTTTAAAAAATCAAACTTAAAATGGTACTTTGACTTCGTGTCCTATGTAAGTAGTCTCCGACTATTTGGACCCTAGGTTAGTATGCTCTATTCCATAATCCACGTTCCACAATGAACACATGACACACCATAATCAGAAGAATTTAAAAGACATAAATAAATAAGTACTTAATTGATTAACAATTAACATTGATGACTGATGGGTCACATTAATATACATTGAAAATTTGAAATGACATAACATAAGCTACATAGCAACATAAGGTCAGTGTTATATGCATCATTTATTTAAATAAGAAAAAAAAATTTAAAAACGAAAAATTTTGTTTCTTTCCATGAATCCATAGATCAGTGATGTGCATCACATATAAAAAAACCAATATAAACCAAAAGTATTGATGATGTTTCTATAGAAAAATAGGTTTTAGAAGATTTTTTTTCTTCTAAAATGGTTCTTTAGAAGAAAAGTAACTCAAAATGTGGATGAGGAGGTAATATTCTCTACTCTTTAAGCCTCAATGAGTGTAGGAATGGAGATCCTCGAGCAAAAACACCAAAGTCATTGCTCCTTAGTGTTTATTCTTGGAAAAAGTAGAGGAGAGGCGAGATCTTGAGATAGATTGAGATCTCGGTCGAGTTTTTGTGCAATTTATACCTCGCCATGTATCTTGCCTCGCATTTTTGAAAAAAACGAGATATTAGCGAGATCTTAAACCATGCTTTTAATATGTTTGCTTGTTATTTATTTTTTTATTTTTTGGATGAATTTTTTGCTTGTTATTAGGTAGGGGTGAATTCAGTGGTGATGAGGATGCTCATGTTGTTGGTGACTGTGTCAAGGTATTCTTTTGTCATTATTATCACGTTCCATGCAGTTTTGGTGGTTGGATTGATTATTCCATTATATATATATAAATAATATCTTTTGAATATCTTTAGTGGCATGTTCACCTTTGTCTTTTGGATTGCAGCATGTTCTTCGGGAGTTACCGTCATCTCCTGTTCCAGCATCCTGCTGCACTGCACTGCTAGAGGCATACAGTAAGTTAAATAAGTTATTTTTTCCTCGATTGTTTTCTCTCTTTGTTGGATGTACAGAAATCTTCTATCCAATGGCTGTTTTGTTTTTTAGGTTATTGAAATCTTTTTTTTTTTTTTTTTTTGTGTGGGTGAATGGAAAATATATTAATAGAGCATAAAATACAGGGACAGCCAGAAGTGAGAAAAGAATTGCGAAAAAAGGGGCCTACGTTAATAGGAAAGGCCCTAAGGAGGGAATTACAGGAATAAAAGAAACAAGAATGCTCCAACCGGACACAATAACACGACTTCTACCAGAATCCTGAACAAGTGGGACATCGTTCCCAAGTCTGCTCCCAATCTCAAACTTAATGCAGTCCCAAATCTGCTGATGAGTTGTAGACTTCCCCGGGCAAGTTCTCAGGTTCCTTTCATACCAAATATTGTACACAGTTGCACAGAATGTGGGTCTTCACACCCAGTCACAGCAGGAGTTGCCTTTGAAAGCTGAAAGAACCCACCTCCATTCATTTTCGGAAGCTAGAATCTGACGTGATCCTAGGTAGCATTTCTGGAGGATGCCATCCCGTAGAGAACGAGAATAGGAGCAGTAAAAAAATAGATGCTTGAATGATGAAGAGACCCCAATCGATCTTGCCCGGAGCAAGTCCAAGGAGGGCAAGGCATTAGACATTGCCCACAAAGCAATGAAGCTATGCCTAGGGATGTGTGCTGGAAACCAGATCAGCGAAGACCAAGGTGCCAAAGGCCTCTTTGAGCGAATGAGCTCCCAAGTAGAAGAGGAAGAAAATCTGCTAGAAGGTGAAGCTTTCCAAACTACCGAATCCCCACTCCCTTGGGGTCTATTACTAATGAGAGGAAGGGCTGTCCATGCTGCTATGAGGAGAGGGGAAGGGGCCATACCGGAACACCATTGACCATCCAACTAAGTTAGAAGAAACGAGGGCTGTACGCTCTGCATCCACATTGTACCTAATACGATTCCCATACCTGTCAAGGAAAACCCCATTGGATGCCAGGGTTCAAGCCAAAGAAGGGTTGCATTACCATCATCAATACCGGATAAACAAATATCCATCACATAAATACACAAAAAGAATAAATTTCATTTAAAAAATAGGAACAGAAATACAAACTCAAAAAACTGAAAGTCATTCATCATGCTACATATGAAGAGCTTAGAAGAGCAGCACAACAGTACAGATAAATTAAAGATTTAATTGTTATTTATGTCATGGTCGCAAGAATATTTATGTCTTGTGATCATGACATAAATATTCTTTGTAGTAGGCCTTTTCTTGATGGTGATGCAGTTGCACGATGGAAGTAGTTGCTATCTTTAAATTTGATTTTTATTTAGTTGCTATCTAGGTTTAGTTTCCATTTTTAATTAGCTTCCAAAATTATGTTATTATTTTTCTTTAAATAGCCCTGTAATGGAGAACTCAGTTTGGAGATTTTTTGAAGAATAGAAATTTGATTAAGAGTTTTGGGATGAGAACCATGGCTGCCGATTTCCCCTTTCTTCCCTCTCTGAAATTTTCTCTCTATTATCCCCACTGAAATCTCTCGTTTTCCCCTTTCCTTCATCAATTGCGGGTTTCTTCTTCACTGTTATTGTAGAAGGTATCACAGTGACCCTTGTTGCCCTGTTTTGAGAGGACGCTGGTGACCCATAGAAGTCGATAGCTCTCCTTCATCTCATCTTCTTTCTTCAGCAACTTTTGGGAATTAGTTCACCAAGGAAGGGCGACCTTAAACTTTGAATCTCAGACCTGAAAATACTTCCTGCTGTGAGCCACAAAACCTGCAACTCAAGTTATTTAGAACTACCGCCCAGATCTGATTTGCAGAGGAACTGTTCTTCTTTGCTTGGTGTTTCGAAGTGTCTTTCGGTGGGAATCAGAGGGCCATAGAGGATCCAAGCTTCGCCCAAGGTTTGGGGCTGAATCGAGGTGCAGAGAGAGAGTTCTCCTCACCGCCTTCTCTTTTTTCTTACCACTGGTTTCAGCTTATCGTGGAGAAGAAGAAGATAAGTTTTTAATTTTACATAAAGACCCCTGGCTGGACTTTATTTCAGGTTATACTCCCCTTTCTTTTAAAATTCAAAATAAGCCCTCATGTTAAAGTTTTTATTTAGTTCTAGAACTACCCCATCTACCTTATAATTATTTCTAAGGCCCTGCTTGTTTCTGAAATTACAAGAATACCCTTCAACCATTAAATTTGAGATTTTGGTCATTCTTGTGGGCCATAAGCGATCCGATTTCGGTCCTTGGAATCCGGATCCGCATCAGATGGCCGTGCCTTACTCGAGTAGAGGCTTATGGAATTGCTTGTTTGTTGTCTGCCACTATGCATCTTTGCATACCTATCCACGTATTTGATGCATTGGTGATAAGTGGATGATACAATATGATGATTGTTCATCTAGGGATGACCATTTGGAACGTTCTAAGATGTGTCGACATCTGTGCTCTCTGATTCTTTGATGTCGTTACTCACAGTCTGTTAGTTTTTACTGTGCGAACAAAACAAACACAACTTTCACCCACATACAAGCCCAGCCAATGTCTCGGAATCACTAGGATTTTTTTTTTGGACGAATAAATAATTCATTACCATAGAGGAAAAAGAGGGTTTACTTATTTTTAAATCCTTCTGTATACTAAAAATATAAGGGGTGGAGTCCGTTCCTGATTTCCGCTCACGACTCTGTGTAACTTACCCAATTATTCCAAGTCTGACTGTACTGAGGGTGGTCAACATTGGTTAGCATGGTTGACACGGTGTTGGCTAGGCATCCAGGCGGCTTTTCCTGGATGGGTGTCTTGGCCTCCTAGGCACCTTGTTGGAGTCGCCTTAGTTATTTACCCCTCTTGACCGCCTTGGTTCGCCTAGACGCTGTGACAACTATGGTTATTGGAGCTGATGCCCTACCCTTTCAAGCGGGGAAGAAGTAGGATGGGAGAAGCTGCCCTTTTTGTTTTGAAGGAAAAACTGAAGGTGCAGTGGGATTTGTTGCTGATACTAGTGTGAGGTCTTTGACAGGGTATAAGCATTGATGTTTTGGCGAAACTGCATGGCTGAGTGCTTCTGAGGTCATATCAGGTTTTTGTTGTTTGTTGCATCTCCCATCGCATGAAAATCCCATCGTGCAAGATGTTTCTGGGTGGCTGATCTCAGTTTTTAGGGCTGTTTAGCTAGGGAAGATGTCCTCTGCTCGACCACCATCTGCTCTCAGGTTCCAACCATGATTGCGCACCGAGGGGGAAAGGGGGGGGGGGAGAGAGTAATGCAATCTGGAATTCAAAAGCCCTGGTTTGAGTCGTTTATGGACTCACACAATCAACAAAAAAACAAATATTAAAGGGGATTTGACAATTTTGTAAATGACAAAAAATTTAAAGGGGTTAATAAGGTGGATGACGAATGAACAAATTAGAGCTAATTTAGGAGCAAGGTTTAAGCTCTCGATCTTAGCTCTAATTTTTTCTTCAAAGTGTAGCGAGAAGGGCGAGTTTTGGGCTGTTTCTCGACAGGATGGGGTCGAGATCTCACTTAGATCTCAAGATCTCGGTCAAGATATGGTTGATTTTGTGTATCACCTGCTATCTTGTCTCGGAAAATCTAAGAAGAGATATATTGTCCGAGATCTTAAACCATGTTTAGGAGTAGCTCCCATACATAAGTTGTGAGAAAGTTGTTTGAGGTGGCAGGGCATGTGCAACGGAAGTCTTTGAATGTTTTGGTATGGAGGGGTGATTTGATTCAGATTGAAGGAGCTGTAACAGCCAAGGGCTGGCCTAAAGTGACTCTAGACGTGGTGAGGAAAGACCTGCATTAACGTAGGACTAGTAACAAGTATGGTTTGAATAGAGTTGATTGTAGAAAAAGAATCCATGTAGCTGAGACCCCATTTAGTTTTTTTTCCCCCCTGAAAGATTAGAACGAATATAAAGGAAAGGCAAAAGGTTGTGTGCATGATCATGCACACAGCCGTCTGATGGAGTTGAGGGCGTGCACCATAGACCCTCATCCCTCATCCAACAGCTTTGTGCATGGTTGTGCAAACCCCCTTAAGAAAAAGACGAGGGGATACAAAAATTAACGTCTGGGCATACCCAGACGATTGCAAGAACAAATAGAGAATGGGAAACCCTACCTACGGCAGTGCCATCAGCAGGGAACACCCAAACTCACCTTACAGAAAAGAAATGCAAATCAAAACCGAAATCTCGGTCTACACTGAGCATCCCTGAGCAGTTCTTCCTTAATATGTGAAGGAAAGTCAAGGGAAGGCTGAGTAGGATTGAGTACTAATGGATGAGGAGGGAAGGGATACAAAAAGATTTGTATTCAAAGAATATGACTAGAATTGGAATTAAAATAAGGCAAGGATAGGAGCGGAATAAAGGATAAGGGAGGAGTATTTTGGGGAAAGAAAGTGTTATGGTGGCATATAAAATACCATCGCCAGGTTTTCTTCAACCTCTCACAATAAGAGCACAGAACCCGCGGAAGAATGAAAACTTGCAGATGTGTAAACTCTTACCCTTTTGAGTCCAAATCCAATGAAATTGTATGATTAGGTTTGTAATCCCCTATCTGCATGATTCCAATTAACACTAGCCACTAACAAACAGGGAATAAGATGGAGGTAAATTCTGCGACCAGACTTGAAGGTAGGTCAAAGAATGAACTCTGCAACTTGTTTTGGTTCTTGCAACTGGAGGAGTTTCGATAGGCCGGTGCGTAGGGTTAGATTGACTAAGACA
Organism: Macadamia integrifolia; assembly: GCF_013358625.1. Lineage (NCBI taxonomy): Eukaryota > Viridiplantae > Streptophyta > Magnoliopsida > Proteales > Proteaceae > Macadamia > Macadamia integrifolia. The sequence goes on from NC_056570.1 coordinate 16,893,526, forward strand.
ACAGAGTTCCCATCCAAGATATGAAGGGGGAAAAAAAAAAGAGGAGTGGGGAGATTAATCTACACTTGCTGGACTGCAAGTCACACAAGAACAGAACACGGCAAGAAAAGAAGAAAGAATGGAGGAAAATAAAGAAAGTAGAAAGGAACAAAAGTGATAAAGGAAACAAGAAGGAAGGCTAAAAGAACTCACCTGAGAAGGAGGGGTACTTGATTGATGGGGAAGGGAGAGGGGGATGAAAGAAGAGAGATTAAAGGCATGATTGGCGAGCAGGACCACACTACAAAAACTCAACTTCATTTCATTCTTATTCAACTTTCCCACTACATTGGGTTGCATAGTATATATAAAGGAAAAGAAAATGAAAGTTTCCTAATCGTAGTCTAAAACTAGAATAGAAGTAAAATCAAACTATATCCCATACTCATGGTTTAAAGTATTGGCGTATCGTACCGTATCGACCAATGCGTATTGGTATCGGCCCTTACCGATACGATACTACTGATATGCTATATGAAAATTTTAAAATCCTTTTGTATCTATATGTATCATATGATACATATTGATACACCACTGATACTCTTTGCAAAATTAAAAATCGAGGTGAAATGTACGCTTCGGTATATATAGGTGCGTATCGGTATGTATCGACCGGTACATACCGATACAGTGGGCTATGGTCATATAATGGCCAAAATGGGTCATTTTCAGCAAAGCTCGATTTTTGAGAGGGGTTTTTGTTCCAAAGTTGCTGCCAACTATATTTCTCTCTAACTAAAGTTGAAATCAAGGTTTGGGACAAGGATTTTACACCTATGAACAACTACAAACCTTGGATTCTCACTGCGATACTCTCAAGTTAGTATTTATGCATAATACATGTTATATAGCTTTTTTTGACTATTTTTGTAATGCAAAAATGTATAAAAAAATGTTTCCTATCCATTTATTTGTGTATTTTACTATCTTTAGCATATCTCCGATACAATACGATATCCTCCGATACGTATCTAAATTTTGGCCGACCGATACCGATACTTTAATCCTTGCCATACTTATCTAACCCAATCTAAATTCGCTTATAAAATTAAAGTGCAAATTATAGTAATAATCAAGGATTAAAGTATCGGTATCGGTCCTCGTATTGGCCGGCCAAAATTAAGATACGTATCGGAGGGTATCATATCGTATTGGAGATACACTAAGATATGCACATAAATGGATAGGGAACACTTTTTTATACACTTTGACATAAAAAACAGTTAAAAAAAAGTTGTATATAACATTATTATGCATAAACACTAAAATAGAGGGTGTCGCATTGATAGACAATATATTCAGTTCAAAATGATGAGATTTCTTATAGCTTTTTTTGTTCTTATTGCCATTGCCATTGTTATGAGTGCCATGAAGAGTGTCGTGCTAGGTTATATTCAGAGCTAGGAACTTCTTCTTGAATAAGAGCTGCTAAGACGATGATGTGCGTTTGTCGAGCATAGGCGCAATATTTATCCCAGTCGAAATATCTATTGTTGTGGGGCTCCCATTCATGTTCGAATCTTTTGTACTGCTCTGGAGTGGCCAGTGTTGGTCTTGTATAAGTCCCACATCCATTGCCTGAAGAAGCACCTGAAGATACATGATGGTCCATGTCTAGATGAGGCGCCAGCGTGATCCGAACTAATGCTTATTGACTCCATGCTACTCATCAACACATCTATCATAACCCAAACCAGATACAGGTAAGGGTACACCCCTTGCGAACAATGATCACATGATCCAAAACATTCACAAAAAATCAAGCATATGAGAACTCATAACAGTTTAAGTTTCAATTAAACGAAACAACTCAAAGATAAAATATCCCAAAATCATACCTACTGGTGGCAATCTAAGGTGTGATCTCAAAAAAAAAAAAAAAAGAAAAAGAAAAAAACACTGTCAGAGTTTACATGAAACAACAACCTACTACAATCATCTACTAAAGAAAAATAAACTAATATAAAGCTTCAGGTCGCCCTCGAAATCTACTCCAAGCATATCTTCATCTCAATTATCTGTGATGTTAAAATAATGGATTAAGCTCAACGGCTTAGTAAGGAAAAATAGTAAGAACACATCACAGGGCAAACAATCAGACAAAAAGAACCGTTAAAACAAACATTTTTAGTTTATCAAACCACACTTTTAATAAAACAAGATCATTTCAAAATCTCTTTTTTATCACACTTTTAATAAAACATGGCCTCCACGATCACATGATCACACAATCACACTACCATCACCACTCTGTGATTAAATATACACCATTGTACACAGTGGGTATAAGTCCCGCGGCTCAATGGGACACCCCTCTCTGGTCTGGTATGGAGTAGTATATTTACCCTCACACACTTTCTCTGTTCAAACTTTCACAAAATCACCATTTTTAAATTCACTTTCTTTAAAAACACGAACATAGGTAAAATCTCCACGTAAGAATCAACATCCATATACATCACACTAATAGTCACCTTCATCGAATATCAAATACTCTTATAAACTCATGTCACACATAAACACAATTCAAAAAGTATGAGTCAGCACATATCAACAAGACAAGCACACCAAACATCACATCATACAATCAACCCACACATCTGTGGTGTAATCCCACTATAATCCACTTACCTCTGTTTACAAAGTGTTACCTCCCATTTGAGTCTCAAGTGTCCAGGAGGTCCCAATTTGAAATTAGTGATAGCCTATGTTAATTACTATCTCACCCAAGATTTAGGTCCCATAAAGAATATTATATGTGGTTCTTATGAATTGAATCCTAAGATGTGATATGAAATAATATTAGATTTGGGTTACAAGGTTTGGGTAAAAAAAAAATACCCTAATGCTTTCCAAGAAACCCTAACCCTAACCCTAAAAAAAAACCCTAAAAACAATTAGGGTCCTAAAAACCTTAAAAAAAATTGATTTGGGTCCCATATTGGGTCCTTAAAAGAATATTCAATGAAGAAACCAACATCTGCAACTTAGGATAAGACTCATATGGGGTCACAAAAGAAGAACCAGCGGATCCAACAATTTAAACTAAGGATAAGAGGAAGCTTCATTACTTGGAGTGAGCAGAAAAATAGAGTAGGCACCAAAATCCCCTTCCTCTCCCTTTCTTTCTTTCTCTCTCTCACGATTTTGCTTTCTTCCCTTCTTTCTTTATTTATAGCCCACCCCCTTTGTCCATGTCTCTCTCTTTTCCCCCTCTCACGTCTCTCTCTCCCTTCCCCCTTTCTCTACGTCTCTCTCTCTTTTCTTCCTCTCTCATGTCTCTCTCTCTCTCTCTCTCTCTCTCTCTCTCCCCTACACTCCCACGGTTTGTTTAAGAGGGGTGGGG
>NC_056570.1:16897641-16928512 GCF_013358625.1 Macadamia integrifolia
CCTTGAGGAACGGATGACTGAAGGTCCACACCTTGGAGGCTCAATCACCCCTTCGGCTCGGAGTTCGGCCATAGCCGAACAGACCTGACCGAAGGAGTACCGAAGGTCCCCCCTTCGGTTGGGAGTTCGGCCAAAGCCGAACGGACCTGACGAAGGTCCCCCCTTCGGTTGGGAGTTCGGCCAAAGCCGAACGGACCTGACCGAGGGTCCCTCCTTCGGTTGGGAGTTCGGCCAAAGCCGAACGGACCTGACCGAAGGTCTCTCCTTCGGTTGGGAGTTCGGCCAAAGCCGAACGGACCTGACCGAGGGTCCCTCCTTCGGTTGGGAGTTCGGCCAAAGCCGAACGGACCTGACCGAGTGTCCGTCCCTCGGCAGGGGGCTTGGCAAAGCCGAACAGACCTGACCGAGGGTCTGTCCTTCGGTTGGGAGCTCGGCCAGAGACGAACGAAACTGGCCAAAGGTCCCTCCCTCGGCAGGGGGCTCGGTAGAGCCGAATGGTGCTGACCGATCGGCAGGGGGCTCAGCAAAGTCGATCCGAAGCGGTCAAAGGTCTCTCTCGGTCGTTCGACCCCAAACCTTGGACACTGGTAATGCCAAGGCCGAAGGAACAAGTCAACCAAAGAAGATGGTTACTCCCACAGGAAGAAGCTCCTAGTGAAAGTAAGGGGGCTCCTGATATAGCCAAAATAACCCCTCGGTGGGGGCCATGACACGTGTCGCCTCTGAGACACGTGTCCACCGCCAGACGAAGGGTCCAAGAGACCACTCACACTCGAGCACGCGCAATCACCGAGGCACGCCCGCAGAATCATGCGGGATCACGTCGTCTGCATGGGGGGAATATTCCCCCCAGAAGGTTGGACGTATTCGAGTAGGACTCTAAGAAGGCCGAAGGGGGAAAAACCCTAAGGCCAAAGAGCTATATAAGAAGGCACGGAAGAAAGGGGAAGGTAAGCTCTAACACCCTCACCATTACTCCCTTATTGAACTGTGCGGCCGACCCTGACTTGAGCGTCGGAGGACTAACCCCGGACAAAGTTCCGGGCCTCCGTCGTCTGTGTTTGTGTAGGTTGGATCAGCGGGGTTTTTGGCAGCAACACTCAGCACCCCTGTTTCTGGGCGACAGTTGTTGCCCTAATCAGGTGGATCATCTCCCTCACCTTTGACCTTCTGGGACTGAAACTCTGGTCGAGGGTTCCCTATCCTTGGGCGACTCAACCCTTGAGAATGGGCTTGGAAATCCTTCACAGCTGTGAGAGCCAACAACAGCAACTGGCTGCAACATCTACCGCCAGTTTTTCACTTGGATCTTCTATATTGACTGTTGGGGTGTTGCCGATTCAGGCCGTTGGCTGTGGGAAACAAGAGACACTTGTGCTGTGACTCTCCCCCCAGAAATTTCAGATCAATCTGAGGCCAAAAGGGTGACTTTTTCCTCTCGAAACTTTGCTGGTCCTCCGCCTGGGTATCTGTTTTCCAACGAAGGTTGAGCACAACCTTTCGACTCCCACCTCTTCCACGATGACTTTAAGTTAGTTTCCCATATTGCCCCCATAACTTTCCTTTATTGTACCTTTGTCCTTTAATTGTTCTATTTCCTGGTTTACCCTTTATACTACCATATTGTCAAACATTGCTTATGTCTTGAAGTTCAAACAATTACAATTCTGCTATCCTTATGAACTTCCACTTTATTTACAAGTATGCCATCCTATTATAAACTCAAGTTATTTACTGTTTTGCCATTAGTTCTTTGATTTGAGTTATCTTATACTTGGACGGGCCCATAAGCATTCCGATTCCGGTTTTGGAACCCGGGTCCGCATTACCAATACACATGAAAGTGACTCCGATTAGAAAAATCATTCCAGAAATCCCCAACAAATACAAAGGAGAACTCTCACAGATCAATCACAATGGAATAGAACTCCCAAAACAAATCCGAGGTCTAACAACCCCTTCCTTAGTTTAACTCATCCACAACCTCATTAGAACTTTTAGGCTGCTAGGAGAGTTGTATACTGATTTGGGTGGCTAGCTTAGAATAGACAATTATGCGAGCATTAACCCAAAGTTCACCCTTCTCATCTGTCATCCATTTCATAACGTCAGACGAAGAATTTTCTTTACCGTAACTTGAGACCTCCCTCTCCTTACTGATGAATCTATATCAGTCTTAATCAAATCTTCTCTAGTTGAGTCTCCTTCCCCTATAGGCCCTAGAGAATACATTAACCACACCCCCATCCGATAATCTAACCACTTCCCCTATACTTGAAGGTCCATATACTTAGCTTGGGCACTTAATGCAGGATCAATCAGATCTGATGGCTCTGATTGGCCTGCAAGTAATGGGGCCATTGATGGAATAGAAGAGATCTCAATCCGTCGGCTAAATGTGGCCCAGATCTGACCTCAAAATTAGCAGTCAGATTTTCCACTGAATAGCTACCAAGTATAATTTTCAGAAATAAAATTGAATTTAATTAAGAGGGCGGACCTCGGTGCAATGGTAAGGTTGCTATGGCCATTGGTTTGAGTCGGGAAACAGCCTAAGGCTGCATATATTGTGACCTTCTTCAGACCCCACAGTGGCAGGAGCCTCGTGCACTGGATACACCCAAAATCGAATTTAATTAGATCAAATAATGGAGATAATTGTAGAGCAATTGAGAGGAGAGAAGTTAGGGTGGTTAGATCCTAAAATTAGGTTTTGAAACTAGCTTATGATTGAAGGGTGGATGAGGGGAGTAAACGTGACGTGCTGTCCAATAAAGGAGGAGCAGAAGGAAGTTGTAATTGGATTGAAGAAGATAAAATCCTCCTTAAAATTTGAATCTAAATCTGAACAAATTAATAATGGGTGAGAAGAAGAAATAGGTAAACCGTGGGGGAAGGAAAGAGGAAAAATAATAAGAAAGTGAAGGGGAGAGAGAAATGCTTCAGCCATCCCTGACAACGAACCAAAGCAATTCATTATATTTCAATCATGTTGGGGTGGGGGGGGGGGCACTGATTACATTCCTTATTTATAGAAACTGAAATAATATCCTTGATTAACTCAATTACTAAGTTTTTCCTAAAGACAAATTAGGACTCTTAACTTTCCTAAACTAACTCAAAAGACTAACAATTTAGGATAAGATAAATCCCTACAACAAAATTATTAAGTTTTTCCTAAAGACAAATTAGGACTCTTAACTTTCCTAAACTAATTCAAAAGACTAACAATTTAGGATAAGATAAATCCCTACAACATGGGACCCACTAATAAAATAAAAGTTTTATACACACCCTTAAAAATTCACTTTGGGACCTTATATTTCAGCCCATTGCAACAATAAACACCAAAAAATAAATCCCAACCCCTTCCCCTTCCCCCTTCCCCACCCCTCAAACCCCCCCCCCAAAAAAAAAAAAAGAAAAGAAATAAAGAAACACTAGCTTAAGTTTAAACTGGGCCTTAAACCGGCCTACGTTAGCACTCCATCAGGAGGGTGCTGCCACTGAATTATTCTCTCTCATCGTCTATGCTTTTATAAAGAGAAAATGTGACCGGTCTCTAGAGATCTGTTCCTTCCCTTCCAAATGCACCAAAAGGAACCATTAAGACACCTTGTTAGAGAAATTTCCCTTCCTTCCAAAAGGGGGAAAATGCCATAACCAAGTGATAATTTTGACATCTTTTTGAAAAACTCAAGAAATCTAAAAGATTCCAAAATATGGAACCAAACCTGTTTGGTAAAACTGCAATATGCGAATAGATGTTAAACCAAGTTACCATTTCACAAACACATTAAACAAACTTGAGGAGACAGGAACATTCCCGGTCTTTTCTTTTGATACAATTCAGCAGTTAGGACCTTTTATTATTGAGTTCCCAACTGAAAGCCCTACATTTAAGGGGTTATTTGAATTTTTATATTCCATTATAAAGAAAAGAACCACTGGGGTTCTCTTCATCATTGTAATACACAAAGCTGCTAATACCAAGAAGCAAAGGCTTGGATAAAAAAAAAATATATATATATATCATTAATATTGAGGTTCATTTTATGCTGAATTATGTTGTTTGGAAGTGTGTAAAAATAAGTGCTTGTTGTCATGCCGTGGGATGTTTAGGTTTTGTTTAAGATACAATAACAATCTTACAATATCTGATGCATATGAGCTTTGATAATGTTTCATATGATTTTCTGAAAAATAAGCAGCAAATTAACATTTTTACTTGAGCAAATAAGCACTCATTTGAGTTTGCCAAACAACTCAAATAGTGGGTTCCATTTCTTTTAAGCTATAAGATCCATACACACTTATTTTAAGCATCGCAACTTCACTAAATTGTGTGTACGGTGGTCCCATTACCATTAGGGGGTAGGGTAGGCTGGTCTGGGGGTTTTGTTTAAAGCGTTGCAGGGGATTTGAACTTTAAAGGTGAACCCTCCCATGTTCTGTGGTAGAGTTTTGGCAGACTTCATTCTCCCAGAGGTTTAGTTGCATTCTAAGATATGCTTATGAATTTTATAACACCAACATTGATATGGGTATCGGTGGTGTATTCCTTTTGGATCTGCTTCTAATGCAGGTCCGGTTTAAGGCTTGGTTTAAATTTAAGTGAGGTTTTAGTATAGATTTGGGTTGGGCTTTAGTTTTTTATAGTTATTATTGTAATGGGCTAAAATATGAGTCCCAAACATGGAGTTTTAAGGGGGTGTACGAAAATTCTTATTTTACTAGTGGGTCCCATGTTGGAGGGATTTATCTTGTCCTAAATTGTTAGTCTTTGAGTCAGTCTAAGAAAGTAAGTCCTAATTATCTTTTTAGTTAAAAAATCTTACTGATTAAGTCAATCTAAGATATTTTATTTCTATAAATAAGGAATCTGATCAACACCCCTCCCCCCTCCAATTGAAATGGATTGAATTGATTTGGTTTGTTGTCAAGTTGTCAATGATTACTGAAGCTTTTCTCTCTCCCCTTGTTTGGATCGGATTTTTTCTCACCTCTTTTTTCTTTTTCTCTTTTTCTTTCTTATTCCTCACTTGCTGTCACTTCCCTCTTGAGATGACTCTCTTGCTCATCCCCATGGTAAAAGATCTTCAATTTCTTCTTATCTTTCATCTCTCTTTCACCTATTTACCTATTTCTTCTCTTCTCCCTTTATTAATTTGTTTAGTTTTAGATCCTAATTTTAAGGAGGATTTTAACTTCTTCACTCCTATTGCAACTTCCTTATTTTCCTCCTTTATTGGATAGCACATCACATTTACTCCCCTTATCCCTCCTAACATCGTAAGCTAATTTCAGATCCTAAATATTAGGATCTAACCTCCCTATTTCTCTCCTTTCAATTGCTCCTTATAAATCTTCATTATTTGATCTAATTAAATTTGATTTTATTTCTGAAAATTATACTTGAAATATGGTAACTATTCTCGATGGAATTTCTGACTGTTAGTTTTGAGATCAGATCTGACCCACAATTACCCCTCATATCTCTTCTATTCCATCATTGGGCCGATTACTTGCAGACCAATCAGAGCCATCAGTTCTGATCGCTACTGCATCAGCTAGCATAAAATATTTTAGAAGTGCAAAGCTATCTAAGTTTATTTCTCTGGTACGGGATAGAAATAGTTTATTTATTGTTAAAAATATTTATGAACAATTGACCTATCACCACGCCCAAGCACATTTAGATTTGGGTATTGGGAATTTCCAACAGCCAAACCAATAGCCATATTGGATAGCTGTATTCATATTTTCTCAGCCGTCTAATTAATTCATGGGCTCTGCATTTGAGCTTTGAAGCCTTCTGGCCTTCATTACGTGTTCAATTGTTGGTTGCATCACCTGGAAGCATTGGGCACTCCATAGTGATTGATTTACCTTGGTTCAAATTAACCAACCATTTTTGTAATGATTGTGAAGCTGCAAATGGATAAGATGATTAAAATTTTTTATTGTATGAACATCATTTTGGTTTTGTATCTTTGATGCATAAGGAATTCTAGCATTTCATTAATTACACTTGTAGCAGTTGTGTCACTTTCTTACCTCGGTTTCATTTCTTGTGATTATATGTTCATAGAATTCTGAAAATGATGCACACTATTGCTGCTCATGCTTCTGAGAATCGGATGACTCCATCTGCTATTGCTGCCTGCATGGCACCCCTATTACTGCGCCCACTGTTAGCCGGTGAATGTGAGTTGGAGGATGACTTTGATGTGAATGGTGATAGTTCTGCTCAGCTTCTTGCTGCAGCAAATGCTGCAAATAATGCTCAAGCCATTGTCACAACTTTTTTGGAGGAGTATGAGAATATATTTGATGTAAGATTCTTTCAGCCAGTAATCATTATTTTAGTAACATCGAATAGCATTGGATCTTAAATAGTTATTGAGTGCACAACTCCTAGTATTATGTTTTTCAAAACGGAGATCGTGAAATAGATTTGTACATCAAAGTTATCAAGTCTCATAACGGAATTTGTTCTTAAGCTTAAAAAAAATTCACTATTTTCTGTTTTAAGTAATAGAATTTAGAGAGAAGCATTGTGTTTAAATGATAGCTTACTTTAGTTGGCAAGTTAGAATCACTTCAAGAATAAAGGCCAGTGAAGATTTGTGTATCAGGCTTTTGTTTTCACAAGTGAAGCCTCTTTCTATTGGATGGTGAGGACAGAAAATGACAGGCTGATCTTTTGGCCAGCCAGGGCTTAGTGAGACTGAGATGGTGTTCCAGGAATGCCTTTTCTTTATGAGAGACTAGAGGAATTATGTCAGATTGTATTTTTTAGCCTCCATGCTGCTGTCTTTTCTTTTTGGCTGGCTGTTATAAGTGAACTTGACTTTTTCATTCAGCATTATTATTTCTGACTCAAAAACAAGAAAGGCATAGTGAAGATCTTACTACTTAAACTCCTATAAGTGCCTAAGAAGAGAACGTTGTAAAGATTAATTCTAACTCAGTCCAATGTTTTAAGTCTTTCACCAACATTATAGTCAGTGATGCATTCTTAAATTCTTTCACCCACATGACCATCCTCTCATATTCGTGCAAATCATCAGTCCCATTCAGTGGAGGGACTTGATTGTGGACATGACACAAAGTGAGTTATGTCGTAACACATCCTCTGAGGCCCTAGACTGAAGATCCTTTGGGTAGAATTCAAAGTATAAAAAGTGTTTTTGGGTTCTTATTGTTCGATCATTCAACTTTATGTGAGATCTCTCAATTTCTTTTATCATTTATACAATTTCTATTATATTTGTGTAATGTGTCACATCAATTGTGATGCTACTATATACAGTTTCCTCTGTTGTAGTAGGTTGTGTTTATTTTCTTTGTTTTTATTGTGTTGCTTTCTTTCTGTCTTTGCTTAACTAGTTCACATTCCTTTGTGTCAGGATGATAATCTAAACAGGTGCTCCATTTCAGCTGATTCTCGAATAGAAAACAGTGCGAGTGAGGACTTGAGTGATGATGAAAATGTGGATTTGAAAGGCAATGGGTACCATGATGCGGAAAATGAAGTTGATCCAGAAATTAATGGCGATCATGACCGCGTACTCAGTGGGAAATTGAGTGAAAGCAGTGGTTCTGCTGCTAGTGATCTCTATGACTATAAGGTTCCCCACCCTCCACTCTTTAATCTTTCCTGTGAATTATTGGTTCCTAAAAAAGTTTTCTTTGTACTTTTGGTGATGGTTTAAACATGTTTATTGTATTGTTTGTTTTTGTTAGTTTCTATTCAGTTGTATTGCCAAAACTGTGAGATCTTAATTCTCTTGGGATTTAGGTACTGTATCTGCATCTGCTTTTGCGGATTCCATACTGCATTTTGGACAGTTTTTTCCTGTCACAAATTGATGAATGTTAATTTGTTACACTTCCTTGTCTCTTTTGATATGTTATATCATCTGAATTTTATCTTTCAATTTATGCAGAGTTTGTTCCTTTTCAAATACTTCAGCTATAGAATATAGTTGGAACTTTGAGTTAGGCAGGGTCTCGGAGAAGGTGACATAGGTATGGTCCAATCTTTGCTACAGTCATAGGATGTGTGTATCATTGGATTGGCAGGATAAGAGGGTGTGGATTCTAAATTATAATGGGATTTTCACTTTCAAAGCTTGTTTTTTAGCAATCGCTTTGCCCTGAGGATCCGGAGAACCATTGTGTTCTTTTTCCTGTGCCTTCCATATGTTAGGCTTTAGGATGGGAGGTAGCCCACAAAAATATTATGATTGCAGATACCTACCAGATGAGGATGGGGAAGTGTGGCCTTTCCCCCTTCATATTTTTCATATGTTAGGACTTTGGGTGGAAAATCAGTGGACCACCTGTTTCTTTGAGTGTCCATTTGCCAGAATGCTAGGGTTCCACTTCCTTACCGTATATAATCTGTGTTGGACTTTACACAATTATATGGTAGGGTTGATGTGGTTCTGGCATGGGGCCTACTTTGGGGCAAGAGAGTTTTCTTCAGACAGCTACTTTGTTGGAAGATTTGTGGTGTATTTGGGAGGAGAGATGCTCGACAGTTCGAGGATGAATTTTGATGAATTTTCTTCCGAATTTGTGGTGATTGAAAGGGTCAAGTGAATGTTGCTTATTGGTTGATGCAGACCCCCTTACAGAGATGTCCCCTGCACCTTTTTATTTGCAGTGTGGAGAAATATCATAGGTGTAAATATCGTTTGTCATAGAGGAAAGGCTCTGTGGTCTCCTCTGCTGGGTGGGCTGGTGAAGTTTACTTTTGATGGATCCTCCATAAGCAACCTAGGGCTATTGGAGTAGGAGAGGTTATCGGATCTTTGGCTGGGGATGCTTTGATGGCATATTTGGGTCCAATTGGTGAAGGGAACTCTATTAAAGCATACTTGCTTTTGCTTTGGATGGGATTGGAGTTTGGTTTGGAGGAAGGTTTTGACAATATAATTATAAAGGGTTATTCGTCTACTATAGTGGCATCGGTAAGCTCGGACATATAAGGAGGCCCTTGGAGATATACACTTGTTCTGAGGTATATCAAGTTCTTAAGTTCTCTTGTGAATTGCTTGAAATAACCTAGAGGGGGGTGAATAGGTTATGCTAGTGGAAATCATAGTTATTAAGGCGGTAAGGTGACGGAGGCGTTTGAGGGTCTTTTAGAGTGCCTTAGCAATAAGGCGGGCATACAGCGTCTCCTTATTGACTAAAGCGTTCCTGTGTAAATTTTTTTATAAAACCATTCTATTTGACTCAAATCCTAGTTGAATCTTTTTACTCATATGCTAAATAAATATTAAAGGTTCATACTTCATACCAATGCAAGATATTCATCAAGAAAACAAATCAATAAAGTGAATAAACTAAGTTCATCAATCATGAATCATCATTCATCAATCATCATAACATATTAACATATAATATAAATACATAATTATGAAATAAAATTATAAACGATAACCATTATTGCCGTGGTATTCGTTCGTTATTAATATGTAAGGGCCCTACTTTGATCATTCCCAATAATGTTCAACTGCTAGGTATGAGAAACACACAGCTGACGTAGAAAGAAAGAGAAACACAGTGTCAACACTCAGCAAGAGTCTTACGACTCTCACGGTCTCACCGTAGGTAAGAACAAAAAAATTAAAAATAAAAATAAAAATAAAAATGAAACTGTTAAGAGTTAAGACTTGAGAGTCGTAAGACTACGATGAATAGATGAAGATGAAAGAAGAAGAAAGAAGGAAGAAGGGAGAAGAAAGAAGAAGAGAGAAAACAAAAATCTCACAAAGAAGATGAGAAAAAACAGAAAAATAAAAAAATAAACAACGTATCTGGAGAGAGGGGAAGGTACCTTCGCCGGAGGTCGCCGGAGAAGAATCGAAGGAGGGACCGCTAGAGTGGTTCACTGTTGGTTGAGGAGCAATTTGGGGTTTTGAGAGAATATTGTGTTTTTTTGGGTGGAGTTTTAAGTCATTAGAGTTTGATCCAGTGTATCTCATGTGCATCTAACATTATGCACCTTCCAATCATGAAGTCTATTTTGGAATATTCATAAATCGGCTGTAAAAACAAATCTTTTCTAAAAAAACCTATAAGGCGGTCACCTTTTCCATAAGGCGTTATAAGGCATCGCTTTAGCCGCCTTATAGCATAAGGTGGTCGCCTTTTATACCCAACATAAAACGGCTTACTGCCTTAACCTCTCTCAACCGCATTAGCGCCTTACCAACGCCTTAATAATATGGTGGAAATTTAATCTTTTCGAAATAATATCCTCAAGTGTGATTGCAAATTAAAATGTTGTAGAATAAGTAAAATAAACACAATCACACAACACCAAGATTTATAGTGGTTCGACTCAATCTGAGGCTAGTCCACTCCCTACAAGATCCTCTTGTAAGGTATTCCACTAGCTCTTCCCTTTTAGTACAGTAGGTAGGGAGAAAAACCTTTCCAATCTTTTAAGGTGTAAAAATAAAATAAAGGAAAATAGAGAAAGACCAAGAGGGACAAAGAGAGAGTCGAACTTGAGGAAATAGCAGATTCAATCGTGTGATTGCTTCAGCCCTCATCTTCTCATTAAATAGCTAACATTCTATTACAATTACAATAGGACAGCTGTCCTACTATGACAAAGAATATAAAACAGAATAGAAGACTGCCTTATTAGTTATTGACTTATCGGAAACTAATACCAATCCTAGTACAACTAGGACTCCTATTTACTAGGAATCTTGACTAGCCGAAGGGAGGAGTCTGCGCAACTCACAGACTCCTTTCCTCTCCTACGATAACTTCTCACACTCCCCTTCAAGCTGGAGCATAGAGGTTAATCATGCCCAGCTTGTTACAAATGTAGTCCACTCTACTACCCCCCAAGGACTTAGTAAAAACATCTGCAAGTTGTTCTCCTGTGTGAACATGATTTGTCGAAATAATTCCTTGTTATAGTTTTTCACAAACAAAGTGACAATCAACTTTGATATGTTTTGTCCTCTCATGAAACACTGCATTAGAAGCAATATGAGTAGCAGCTTGGTTGTCACACCATAACTGCATAGAATAAGTACAATTAAAACCAAGTTCAGTCAAGAGCTGCTTTATCCACATCAACTCACAAGTAACATGAGCCATGGCTCGATACTCAAATTCAGCATTAGACCTTGTCACAACAGCTTGCTTCTTGCTCTGCCAAGACACAAGGTTTCCACCAACAAAAGTATAGTACCCTGTAGTTGAACTTCTATCAATAGGAGAAGCAACCCTATTTGCATCACAAAAACCTTTAATACGATTATGTCCATGATCTGAATATACCAGACCATGTCCTGGAGCTTTTTTAAGATACCTTAAAATACGACAACGGCATCCCAATGTGAAGTACTTGGAGATGACAGAAACTGACTCACAACACTGATAGGGAAGGCAATGTCAGGTCGAGTCACAATTAAATAATTCAACTTTTCCACCAACCTCTTGTATTTCACATGATCATCTAACACATCACTTTCTTCAAGCATAAGTTTCACATTTGGATCCATTGGGGTATCAACGGGCTTGGATCCTAACATACCTGTTTCTGAAAGTAGATCTAAAACGTACTTTCTCTGAGACGAAGAAATTCCTTTTCTTGACTGAGCAATTTCGATTCCCAGGAAGTACTTTAATCGTCCTAGATCCTTAGTTTGAAAGTGTTGTTGCAAATGAGCTTTCAAACTTTGGATTCCTTCAACATCATCTCCAGTAATGACAATATCATAAACATAACCAACCAAAAATATCCTCTTTCCACCGAACTTCCCATAGAATACAGAATGGTCACTGTCACACCTTGACAGTCCAAATGCACATACCCCATCAGTGAATCTTCCAAATCACGCCCGAGGAGACTGTTTAAGCCCATATAAGGACTTCTTAAGCTTGCATACCTTTCCACACTCCCCCTGAGCAACAAACCCTGGAGGTTGCTCCATATACACTTATGCAAGTCACCATGAAGAAAAACATTCTTCTCATCAAGTTGAAACAACGGCCAATGAGAGGAAGCTGCAAGAGAAATCAGAACACGAACAAAAGCCATTTTGGCAACAGGAGAGGAGGTATCCAGGTAATCAATGCCATAAACCTGGGCATACCCTTTTGCCACCAGCCGAGCTTTCAAACGAGCAAGAGAGCCATCAGGGTTCACTTTAACTGCATATACCCAGCGACAACCAATAGCCTTTTTGCCAGGGGGTAACGATACAGGATCCCAACTCTGGGTTGCCTCTAAGGCATACAGTTCCTCTGTCATAGCAGTCTTCCACCTAAGACTAGATAATGCCTCTGCAAGGGTCTTAGGAACAGGATGACAAGAAATAGTGGAAAGACAGGAATGAAAGGTAGACGAAAGACCAGAATAAGACACAAAATCATCAATAGGATGTTGGGTAAAACTCCAAACACCCTTACGCTGTGCAATAGGGAGGTCTAGGTCAGAAAGAGGAATACTTGGAGGCGGAACCATAGGCGAAGATGATAAGGTAGGTGCCACAGGGAGAGGGGGGGCTGCTGCTTCCCGAACATGTCATGCATACACTTGTAACGGGGGTGGTGGTGGTGGGACCTCTGTCTCAATGGCAACCTGCGGATTAGAGTGATGGACAATATAAAGGGGAAGATCATCATCCAATTCAGACACAACAAATGACTCATTAGGATATGGGGTGGATTAAAAAAAGGAGACATCAGCAGTGACAAAATACTTGTGCAGAACCGGGGAATAACTGTGTTATCCCTTTTGAGTACACGAGTAACCCAAAAAGAGACACTTAATGGCTCGAGGATCCAATTTTGACAACCCTGGACGATGATTATGAATAAAGCAAACACAACTAAAAACACGAGGGGGAAGAACAAGAAGTGGGTCAGAAGGAAATAATAAGAAATGGGGAATGCCACCACACAAAATAGAGGAAGGCATACGATTAATAAGATAACAAGCAGTGAGAACAACATCAGCCCAAAAAACTTTGGATACACCTTCATTTCAAACATAAGTGACCTAGCAACCTCCATCAAGTGATGGTTCTTTCTTTTAGCCACTCTATTTTGTGGGGAGTGTCTGAACAAGAAGACTGGTGTATCATACCACACTTAGCCATAAACTCAGAAAATGGACCAGAAAAGTATTCTTTTACATTATCACTTTATAGAATTTTGATAGTCATGCCAAATTAATTTTGTATTTAAAGTCACAAAAGATGGTAAATAACTCGGAACGATTTTTCATTAAATAAAGCCAGGTTGTCCTGGAATAGTCATCAACAAAAGTAACAAAGTACTTAAAACCTAATGTGGATGTAATAAGACAAGGGCCACATACATCTGAATGAACCAAAGAAAAAGGAGATGCAGACCGTTTATTAACTCGAAGGGAATAACTAACACGATGTAGTTTTCCCAGCTGACATGACTCACATTCTAAACTAGAAAGAGAATGAAAACTAGGATTAAGTTTCTGTAGATTCTGTAAAGATGGATGGCCCAATCGGCAGTGAACTTGATGAGGAGTCAGAGTACCCGAACAGGCTATGGAAGGTGCAGTGTTTTCAAAAAGGTACAGTCCCCCAACCCAACAACCTCTACCAATCATCTTCTTCATCGTAAGATCCTGAAAAACACATGAGTTGGAGAAAAAGGTTATCGAACAATTGTAAGCTTGTGTAAACTTGCTTACAGACAATAGGTTGAATGGTAACTCGGGCAAATAAAGCACAGATGATAATGATAAGAAGGCATTAAGACGAACAGTGCCAAAACCATTGACTTTAGTGATTGAGCCATTGGCCAATATGACAGTAGCAGAGGACTTCTTAAAAGAAGAAAATATACTTGAAATACCAGACATGTGATCTGATGCACCTGAATTGACTATCCAGGGGAGAGAAGAAGCGAAGAGACACGAAATGGCATTACCTGCTTGAACAAGAGTATCAATGGGAGGTGAAGGTGCTTGATTCTGAAAGCATGCAAATTCTTCATTGGTCATCCTGACCATCTTACCCTCAAATTATCTAGGCTAAAAAGGTTCTTCAACTATGGCTGAGTTGGCAAACTGCTTTTGAGGAGGTTTGCCATGAAATTTCCAACAAAATCATTGGATGTGTCCTGGTTTACCACAATGATGACATGTACATACTGCTCCTGAACTGTCTGAAGAGTTCCCAATAAATTGCCCCTTATTACCACCATCACCTATGCCACGTGAAGTTCCTCGATTATTACCCTATGCTACAAGTGCGGAGTTTTCCACTGGAGTGGAATCCTGAGAATTCTCTCGAGATACTCATAAGACTCGGGAAAAGGTATCTGCAAGAGATGCTACCTTGTCACTTCCAAGGATTTGAGATCTAAAAGAGTCATATTCTGTTCCAAGACCTCCCAAAAAACCCATAATTGCAAGTTGCTCTCGCTGGTCTTGCATTTTCTTCACATCACTACTAATAGGGAGAAGAGAATTCGGCTCTTCATACATCCTCTTGAAATCAGCAAAGTACTGAGTTAGAGGCCGACCCTTCCTATCAGTTCGATAAAAGTCCCAAGACAGTTCATAGATACGAGAAAGGTTGTTCTGTCCAGAATACAGAACATTCAAAAGTCCCACAATTCTTTCACAGTATCAATATGAGTAACAACATCATGGAGTTATCCATTGAGTTCAATAGTTGTTCGAAAATACGTGCATCAACCGTATCCCATGTAGTATCATTAGCAGGTTTTCCCTTTGTTAGGTGATCCTACTGATCTCGACTAATCAAAACAAGTTGCACAATTTTCTTCCATTGGTAGAAATTGGCAGCTCCTAAAAGTTTCTTTTATGTAATTTTATGTGATGATGAAGAAATCACCTCAGAAACAACCTTCTTCCCTTCAGTGTCAGCAATTAGTGCACACAGAACGAATCAATCAATCTAACTTCCTTTGTTAGATCACTTAAGTTCAAGAAAATAGCAGACAATCTTCAATAAAAGGTAACAACCAAAGGGGAATTGGCAGTTTGGCACAGATGTCAAAACCCCAATATACCAACAGTGGATTGAAGACTAAAACCCGAAGGAATAGCAGCAGACAGTACCCACAACAGTACCCAAAGTCTAGTATATAGTACCCAAACAGTAGCTAAAATCCACCAAATATAGCCCAACCGAGAAGGAGAGAAAAAAGCCTGCTCAGGGTTTTAGAGAAGTACCTGCGGCTTGCTGTTCTGGGCTCAAAATGGGCTGAGCTTCTGATCGAGTGAAGGTCTTCCCAGGGTGACAAAAACCTCTAAATTTGGTTGACTTCTGGCGGCTAGTTTCTAAGTTACTTCAGTTCTTGATGTCAGTTCCAGGAGATAGACGTCAGCCAAGAAACCAATCTTCAATCCAAAAATCCCAATCCAGAAATTTTCTTCTAACAATTTGAGTCAATCCCTTTATACATGCGACTGATTTCAACCATCAATCCTTTATACACATTCCAAAAAAAATAGGGGATGAAAACATCCCCTCTAAAAGAGCCGCGAGCTTCTTAGGGGAGAAACTAGAAACCGAGAGCTATTCTTTACCTTATTTTCTAAACAGTAGGCTATAAAATAGGGTTGGTTATTGATTTAAGGACCAGACCAGCTCTAATACCATGTAAAAATAAAATAAAGGAAAATGGAGAAAGACCAAGAGGGAGAAAGAGAGAGTCGAATATGAGGAAATAGCAGATTCAATCGTGTGATTGCTTCTGCCCTCATCTTCTCATTAAATAGGTAACATTCTATTACAATTACAATAGGACAGCTGTCCTACTATGATTAGGCATATAAAACAGAATAGAAGACTACCTTATTAGTTACTGACTTATAGGAAACTAATACCAGTCCTAGTACAACTAGGACTCCTATTTACTAGGAATCTTGACTAACCAAAGGGAGGAGTCTGTGCAACTCACAGGCTCCTCCTTTCCTCTCCTACGATAACTTCTAACACAAGTATAATCCCCTTTACAGGTAGAGAGATACCTTATAATCTCCTTTAAGGTAGAGAGGCACCTTACAATCTCTTCTACGGTAGAGAGGCACCTTACAATCTCATCTAAGGTAGAGAGACACTTTACACTATTTTAAGGATAAGAGAATCCTTTACAAAAGCCTAAGTACTGTCTAGATTTAATATAAAAAGCAGAGAAATAAGAGAAGTGGAATAATACAGGATTACCTCCGATGTGGTGCAAATGAAATATGCAATGATGATAGAATTCACCTTTGAAGTCTTCTTAATGCTTGTAACACAAATGCCAAGATGTAGATGAAAACTTGTATATGGTTTTGAGTTCCTCTTGAATGTGAAATGAAGAACTTGAACTCAAGAGATGGTGTAGACCAATTCTCAATTCTAATGCTTAAATAATGCTCCCCCAAAGTTAGGATTAATTTGTTAATTAATGAGTAGCATTAGAGGTATTTATAGGTGAGCTTAGATGGTCATTTTAGGTAGTAAATCTCACTCAAACGGTCATATTCTGGGTCCACCGGTCGATCGCCATCGGTAGCCAATCTACCGGAAAGAGCTGTTGGAGTAAAATATAGCCGTTGGGGCACTTCCAGGAAGTCACCGGTCGACTGGCTATGGTCTCGGACAGTGCCGGTCGACCGCCAACATGACAGACTCCATTTTGACAAAATGTTGTCATATTGACCAGTCATCAGTGTTTTGACCATAACTTTTTGGTCTGACCTCGGAGTGACCCGAAACCAGTTGCATTAGAATCATGACTCGATTTCCTACAACTTTCATGAAGGGTCCATCTCCTGATACCAAATCTAAAGTTACCCAAAATGCCCTTGAGCCAGGTCATTGTGGTTTTCACAGAATATTACTAGAACACATTTTTCCTAGTATGCTCCATACCACCTAAGGACTTTCATACTTGCTCAAGGTATGTCCTAAGGTCATTCTAGTATGATGTTATGCAATGCATGAGGTGCGTGCATGTGATTTTAGTGGAAGTTTACAGATTACATATAAACAACCATTCTATCCTAGAGGTCTTATTCTCCACTTGAAACCTTGAAGTCTTTATCTTCCCTTCCACTCTTGGCACTTCTTCTTCCATTCTTCTTGTTTGCAATTCCATGTCTTTGAGCTTCATGTCTTGACATCTTGAAGCTTGAATTCTTCTAATACCTTCTTCAAACATTGATACCAACTTGGTGATACTCCTTATTTGATGACTTCAATCTTCATTTCTTCCTTTTATTCAACAAATTCGATCTTTGATATGAAGTCTCTACAAAATAATACTTGAAGGCAAATTGTGATATACCTTCATATGTTTGTTATCATCAAAACCAACTATAGGAGTGTGGGCATATCCCTAACACTGCTTGTTCTTTCGAAAGACAGAAAATGGTATGGCTGGTCTATTGGTTAGGCAGGGTGTCTAGAGGCAGGGATTGATATTGGGGAATTCAGTTGTTTTTCCTGATTACAATCATGCTATATCTTTTTTGTTGATGTTTTATTTCTTGTGGAGTGCCATTGTTATTTTTTATGTGTTGATTCTCTGTCTTGTGAGGTAATTGTTGAATGCTTTGGCTGTGTCTCTCTTATCTTTATATTAATGAATTCCCTGCTGTTGCTTAGAGGGAGACATACCTGGATTATAACTTGATTTGTTTCAGCTTGTAAAACAGGTTACTAGCAGTCATCTATAAGAAGAGGAAGAAAGAAAGAAATAACCAACCTGTCACTACCCAAACCCAGATATAGGTAACGGTTCAGCCCTCACGGGCGCTGATTAAACGATTGATAAATATCAATTGAATCAACCATAAAAAAATGCGTCAAATTTAAATCTCAAACAAAATAATCAAACCATTGTCATTAACCTCAAATATCTCCTACTAGTGGCAATCTAGGGTACAAGTTTAACTTCAAAAACCAAATTATCAGAGTTTACATCTCAAATTTGTCCCTATTACATCTGTCTAAGAAAAATGGAAATATCAACTATTAATGAAATTTTTTCGAGTCACTCTTGAACACCCAAAGCGTACCTCTATCTCATTCCTCTGTGATGTCATAAAATAAAGGGTGAGCTCTATAGCCCAGTAAGACATAATTTAATAAGTGCACAACACAGTCACGCTCTTTAAAGTCTTAGACACACATGTGAAAACTCAGTCAGAACATCTAGGCAAAGATCATAACCACTTCCACAGTTATAAATCACACAATCAATATTTATCATCACTAGGCTTTAATCACTTACACAACCACTTGTCACACATGAACACAATTCAAATCATGACATGTCAGCATATCTCAACAGTCATAAGCAGATTAGACAAAATTCAAACAATCACACCAGAGACTTGTAGTGTGAACCCACTATTCTCCACTTACCTCAGTCTGCATAAGTATCTTCTTAACCCTCCGAGCCTTGAATACTCAAATTAGTCACAACCCTACAATTAAATAGTATCCTCTATCAATCACCTAATCTGAAACTAATTCAGTACCTCACTTTCCTCAAAAGCCAACCAAAAGGGAACTTAGTTAACTCAAAAGTCAACCAAGTCAACCTTCCCAAACGAAATTCAAACTCTAGGAATCAATCCCCAACGACAAGTATTAACGCCCTTCAAAGGATGAGAGAATGATTGGGGAATTGGAGAGTAATTAGAACAATTTGAAAATCAAGTAGGAATTTCCAGATTTCAGTAAAACTAAAATGAAATTCAAATCTGTATATTAGATGCTCCACAAATTCGGATTGAAACCTCCCCTAGGGTAGCTCTATTAACTCCCAATATATGATCACGATCAGATGGTTGGATTAAAAGTTATTTGAGAAATACAGATCCAGAAATCAGAATTTTACAGATTTGAGAGATTCTTCAATAACAGCAGTAAAAAACCTCAGATTGGCCCCAAATTCAGATCGATTTACCATCCTGGGTAGACCATAAAAACCCCAAAATCTTGCCCAGATTTTCCCAGTAAGGAGCCCTGCGATTTGGGTCTCATGAACAGCCTAAAAACTCAAAGAGAACAAAGTATGAACAGTGGGAGATTTATGATTCTAGCAGATCCACTGGAATGATGTAGACCAGCCTATGATCGTGTTTCCTTCTAAGGGAGAGGATTACTCCATCGAAAGGGAAAAACCATTGAGGGGGCTGGTTGGGTCCAAGAAGTGTTGGATTGGGAACAAGATAAACAAAAATATTTCTGGGTAGAAAATAAAATAGAGCGAACAAATTAATCACTTACCTGATGTTTTGGATCTAATATAGGATGAAAAACCAGCAGCAAACCCTTCACTTGATTGCAGTTCTGATCAGAAATATAAGAAGATACACAGAAATCGATGGAGCAAAGAAGAAGGTAGGAAGGTAGATCAGTTCTTCTTTTCCTCTAAAATCTGTTTCTCTCTTTTCCTCCACGATTTCCCTTCCCCCTCTTTCTTTCTCTCCCACGATTTTCCCCTCGTCCGTTTTTATAACTCTCCTCTCTTCCTACTTCTTTTCGGACAACACCCCTCTCTCTCCTACTTTATCTCTTCTCCTTTTTCTCTAACTCCCTCTTGGTCTCACTATTTCTCTCTCTTTTCCTTCACCTTTTTTCTTAACTCCCTCTTGCTCTCACTCTCTCTCTCTTTTTCCTAATCCTTCTTTTTCTCTAACCCCCTCTCGGTCTCACTCTCGCCCTCTCTTTTTCCTTTTCCTTGTCTCTCTCTCTCTCTCTCTCCCTCTTTCTTTCTTTCTTTCCCACGATTTCCTTCTCTCCCCTCTCTTCCCTTTCCTTTGTAGCCCACAATCTTTCCTTTCCCCCCTCCAACTCCCTTTCTTGCAATCCAAGTCACTAGTTTCCTATCTTGTCTTTTTTTCTTTTTCTTTTTTTTAATAACCCAATACCCTACCTTGTCTCCTCCCCCCCCTTTTGCACAATTTAATGTGCTATGGGTCCCTCTCTTTTTTTATATAATAACCCAACATCGTAACTTGTCTCTTCCCCCCCCTCCCTTGCACAATTTTAATGTGCTATGGTAGGACCCACCATAGCCTCAACTTAAGTTAAAAAGAATCTTTTAATTTTTTTAATTCTCTGTTTTTAGATCTTATAAAGTTTGAACCCAAGACCTCTTACTAACTAAGGTCACAACCACTAGGCTAACCCTTTAGTTTTTAATTATAACCAAAAATAAATTATTTAAAAGAATTACATAAACAACATAAAATAAAAAAAATACCCTAAGGTTTCTAATTTCTGGCGCATTACACAACTAGAAGAAGAAGAAGAAGCAATAGTAGAAAAGGGATGAGGAAGAGGGAGGGGAGATCATATCATAGTTGTCAAGGCGTCGCCTAGGCGATGACTAGGCATCCAGGCGGTTTGCTTGGGGCCTAGGCGACAACCGCCTTGTTGCACTGCATGTCGCCTTGTGTTTTGGCACTTATTTATGCCAAATATCAATCAAGTAAATGCCAAATATTAAAATGAAATAACAAATATTTAAAACATTTACTTAAGATATTATTCATAAATAAGCAAATACCTCCTATTTGAACCCAATAAAAATAGTTTAAAAATCAAATTCCAAAAGGATAAAAAGTCAACCCCCTAGTCCAAGAACAAAAACTGGATTTTGGTTATAGGGACGATTTTCAACTTTTAAATGCTAGGGTTTTTTCTCAATTATGAAAATTTTATAAATTCTATCATGTTAAAACATTGCTAAAAACCAAAAGTCCGGTAAAATAATATTTTGTTTTGATATTCATAAAATTATTTTCATTTAGGCGATTTTAACAGTATTCGCGCACTTAAAAATAAGTTTGATTGAAGCATAACTTTGTCATTGCAACTCAGATTTAAGTAATCTTAGACTTGTTAGAAAGCTGGTTTTATGTTATAACTAATACAAAAAGTCTCATGTAAAAATAAAATCATTTGACCAGTCAAACTTATTATAGAATTAGAGCATTTCTCTAAATGTTGATTTTTTATAACTTAATATGACTTAATGTTAATTTTTTATGATTTGATGTGGCTAAATGTTGATTTTTAATGACTTGATATGGCTTAATCTTGATTTTTTATGATACAAGGTATATATAACTTACTAAATAATATTAGAAAATAGGAAAAATAAAAGATAATACTTGTTCGCCTTAAGGCGGCCGCCTTCTTGCCTAAGCGCTTAGACAACCCTCCACCGCCTTGGTTCGCCTTGGCGCCGTGACAACTGTGGATCATATACTAATGAATTTTTGTGTGTGTGTGTGGCTGTTACACAGGTTACTTGTTACTACACTAGTAAGCTATCTGATTCTACAAATTATGTTTCCCTTGATATTTGCTGAGGGGTCCTTCAAGAGGTGAGGAAATGTGGAATCAGCAACTCTTGAATAACAGATGTGTTAGCCACATGCTACTGATTTTAGTTTAATATGGATCATTCATCAAGAAGTAGTGTCACTTCCTCTGTATCACTAATAAGACCATTGGATGAAGTTTCTTACTTCGAAAAGTTCTATTGAACTGTCAAATTACTAGATGATTCAAACGAAATTTACTATGTGATCGAGGATCTTAGTTGGCCCGCATGACTTTTTTATGAAAAGAACAATCTCTTAGCTAGAATTGTATCCCTCATACTGACGGAGTAACTACCCATAAGATTTTTGATGGTTGAGTAGCTGAGACGTGAGCCTCTAGGATTGAAAGTTTTATGTTGTTAGCTGCCTAAATGAAATGATTGCACTTGATTTACACTTACACTTACTCTCTTAGCTAATATATATACTGATGTGGTAATGGGTGATAATATGTATTGTAACTTGGGATTCTATTTTTTCCATTTCTAGTTAAATAGAAATGGACTCCTGATGAATAGCTACGAGTTTTCTTTTCACCTTGTTATTTTGTTCATTTGCATTAATCATTACTTCTTTCTCAATGTTTGTCGATTAATGAGTGTTTGTTTTGTGGATGCTTAGGCATTTGGAGGTGATGATTCAGATGTTGAATCTCCGAAAGAAAATCGCACTTCAGCGACAAATCTGAAGGAATTTGTAGATTCTCATAAGTCACTTAGAGATTCGTATATTCAATTTAATGAGCAGCAAGGAATATTCAGAGATGGAAGTGATAATAACACTATGACACAGGTGGATACTCCTAGCATTTTACCGGCCAGTGATTCACATCAATCTATGGGGGAACTTCTGTCTTCAATGGATCCAGGACTCGCTCTATCTGTGCCTGGGCCTGAGTTATGTGCTGAAAAGCCTGCTAGTAGACTAAGTGGATCCAACCTCAATGCGAAGCACTCAACCTTTAGGGGAAGAAGCAATGTGAGTTGTCCCGGTGCCTGTCTGATTTCCGGTTAATGAATTTTCTCTTGGTTAGAGAAAGAAATGATTATACTCTTCAGGAATGATTGTTCTTGACGTTTCTGATGCGTGGCCTACTTAATTGTTCTTCGAGATTCTCTCAACCAGGCATTGGTGAAATTCTTTAATTTCGGTTTTGTTCTTATTATGTTTAGAATATTATTCTTAAGCAGGCTCCAAGCTTAGTTTTTTTTTTGCCCCTGTAACCCAGTCTTAGGCTTATTTCTAATTTGCATTGACTATTGATATACTTGTATGGTTGTGTATATGCTTGATTGTGGTATGGAGGTGCATGTGCATGAATGCCAGAACTGATTTAAATACACTGGAAAACATAGTTGACAAGGTGACCCAAGGCGGTTGTGGGGCACCTAGGCATCCATGCAATGTCCCAAATCGGTAAAATTCCTAGCACGTATCATGGTACACCCCAATATATGTAGCATGAATATTTTCCTTAAGTTTCACTTTGTCATAGACTGACTGTTTTTTATTTCAGGGGTTTGCCATGTTTCACTCTCAGTGCTTTAATCTATATGCTACAGTTGCATTCGTGTCAACCTATCATAGCAAACAGCCTAATGCAAGCTTCCAAACATTGAAGTTGAACTATAAATGTGAATTTCATACAATGAAATCAAATAAACAATCTGATAATCCAAAAGTTCTACCATTTCTCATTGTTTGAAAGGAGGAGAAGAGAGAAAAAGAAGAAGAAGCCATGGAACTTGAAACAGGGAAGTGAAGAAAGAAAAATATTAAAAAAAACCAGCGATGCAGGAGCACTTCCTTGAACAGGGCCAACCTGTTTGAGAGCCCTAATTAAAATGCATCCTGGCACTTGTTTCTCAACCACTTTGATTTTAAAATAATTTTGCTCTACTCATTCTGTCTCGTAATTCTTTGTGGTGGACCTTCTTTCAGGTCAAGGTTTGGAATCTCGTAGTCACTTGTCCGACTTCATGGCAGCAGTTGACCCTCATCCTCATTGGAATAGTGAGTTAGGGACAGAAGATGAACCTTCGTGGTTACTTTGAGAAGCTAAGCCTCTATATGCTGAAAACGTATACACAGACAACCTTTATGTGCTTTTTCTAAAGTTTAGCTCCATCTACTGCTTACCTCCCAGTTGTTATGTTGTGAGACCAGTTTGGTTAAAGGTGATCTCTTCCTCGCTCTTCCTTCTTCTTTCTTCCCTGCGATCTAATCCGCTTCCCTTCCATTATTTTTTCTTCTTCCTCATAACATAGTTTTTAAGGCGGTAAGGCGACGGAGGCGTCTGAGGGTCTTTCAGAGCGCCTTAGCAATAGGGCGGGCATAAAGCGTCGCCTTATCGATTAAAGCGTTCCTGTGTAATTTTTTTATAAGACCAATCTATTTGGCTCAAATCCTAGTTGAATCCTATTACTCATATGTTAAATAAATATTAAAGGTTCATATTCATACCAATGAAAACAAATCAATAAAGTGAATAAACTAAGTTCATCTTCATCAATCATCAATCATCAATCATCAATCATCAATCATTAATCATCATAACATATTAACATATAATATAAATACATAATTATGAAACAAAATTATAAATATAAAGAAAAGAAGACATAAAAAATACAAGTATTTATTATACTTACCTCTATGATGCCAAAATGGGTGCCTAAGTCCTAAGGTCATCCACTATATTTCTACTCCCGTCAAAGAAGAATGAAGCTCACCACTGCCGGAGCAAAATGGTGGCCTGAATCAATGGTTCTTCCTTGTTCCTTGATTCCTTCTCAAAGCCCTTTCTTAAAACCCTTGATAAAATCCAAACCCTGTTTGTGAATCGTGTTTTTGCTTTGTTTGTTTAGGTTATTTTTGATGGAGTAAAGTTGATCCCATACATCTCAAGTGTTAACAAAACCATACAACTACCAATAAAAAATCTATATTTGGAATCTTCATCAAGTAATTTTAAAAAAAAAAAAAAAAAAAAACCCCATAAGGCGCCACTTCACATAAGGCGGAGCACTGCCTTACCATCTCTAGACCGCATCAGTGCCAAGGCGCTGCTAAGGCGTTGCCTTACCAGCGCCTTAAAAACTATGCCTTATAATAATATGTTCTTATGCTACTGCTGGATTGGTAAGGCTGAGAGAGAGAGTTGTTCAATATCCTTCATGCCTTCGTTTTTCTACTTGCTGTTCTGGGTAGACAGTCCTCACTCTAGGGCGATTCGATCTTTGGAACTCAAGACACAAACCACATCCCTTCTTTGAGATCGAACCAGAGGTTGTTGCTGGTTCTGCAAACCATCACCAAATGGTTGCAGGGAATGGCTACTGGTTTCTTCGTTGGTGGTTGGGATTGTTGTTGGATGTACTCGAGAGGGTTGGGAAAGGTGATTCATATTTTAAATTTTCAGGTCGAATGATGAACAGGTGAGAGTAAAATTTTATTCTAAAGCCTTCCTTTACTGCTGCTTTCTTCTTCCTATCATGAGGAAGAAGAAAGGGTCTCTTTGTTTCATCTAACCCAAATGCAATTACATAAATACCGCCCTTCATTGAAGTTCTATTTTGTCCATTTTTTAAGTTTGTCATCGAGATAATCCTTCCACTTTAAATTATGTTTACCTCAATGTCCTGATTTCATTATTTGCTTAAAGGGGTCCTATATTGTTCCATATGATTATGAGATTGTCATCATCCCTGTTATTTGAGTTGCTTAATGCTTGGGTGGGCACATAGAGAACTCAAGTAGGGTCTTGGGACCTGGGTTCTGCGTCAACCAGAAGAATATATTAGAGGTTACAGAGAAGAAGAAGAAGAAAAAGTAAAGAGAAGGAATCAGGGGGGGAGAGAGAGAGAGAGAGAGAGAGAGAGCCTACGGCCTACTTAATGGAGACTTCTTGAGTAATAGGCAAGGTTTGATGTCTCAGTTTCGCCCAAAACAGAAACTGAGATCTCACGATGAAAACTTGTATTTTTCGCTAGGAAATCTCGGGTAAACGTGGCCATATGGCCGAGTTGGCCTCTGAAACTTGTCAACTAGCTTATTTTAGGCCTTCTAAACATCCTCTAAAATGACTACAGAGGATGTTGTAAGAAAGACATGCAGAGGCTAGGTCTTGAATCTAGTATGACCTCAAGCAGAGCTGTTAGGAGGGCAAAGATCCATATTGCCGACTGATTGTAAGTGGGATGTTCCTGTGGTATTGCTTTGTAACTTTCTTTTCCTTTCCCTTATTTTCTTTTTACCTTTTTTCATTTTTTATGTTTCCTTTTTATTTTACCCTTTCAAAATTCCATGTAGCATGTAGTTGGGAAAAGGCTAAGTTGTTGTTATAGGAACATTAGATTTTAAAAAATCAAACCCAGAATGGTACTTTGACTTTGGACCCTAGGTTGGTAGTCTATGGCATAGGTGAGCTCTACCCTAGGCTATTCCACCCAATATCTATTACTTTTAGAACATATATAATTCAAGTAAAAGTGTAAATAAGCATAAGGAATTAAAAGAGATTGAAATTCAAGAATGGTTTGTTAATTAAAATTCTGCATGGATGACTCACATGCACAGTCACATATATCATATATAAGAGTGAGCAATAGACAATAATAGTATTGGACAGTACAAGTGGATGACTCACCTTATGCTTATAAGGAGAAGATGGTTCTTGAGAATTTATTTTTTACCTACAAGTGTTCTTGAGAATAAATGGAGTTCCAAGTGTTGATGTTGAAGCGTCAATCTTCAATCTCCAAGTGTTGAAGTTGATAATCTCTATTGTAGAGGTGAGATTTGGTAAAAAGAAGCACTGTTTGAGATTTTAAATGTAACCGCAAGCGTACGGATCAATGTAGCTACGGGTCGAACTCAGGGAGAGCAACCACTTTATTTTTTTTTTCTTTTAATAATGCAAAAGTGAACCTATTAATGGTTGTGATCTAATTCTGACTGCCGTCCTAAACATATGTATCTAAAATAACGTCCTAACCATTCGTCATCTAAGAATTTAAAGACACAAGCCACGCAATTAAAATTAAATAAATAAATAAGTGAAAATAAACAACCCACGCAATTAAAAATAAAGGAAAAAAAATGCTGAAATAAAAATAAAGTAAAAGAAAGGGGAGAAAGCTAGAGAGAGACTCACAAGTAGGTTTCTCTACTTAGCCCGAGGGATGCATCATAATATGAGCTTCCCTACTTGACCAGAGAGTCACTCTTACAAGGGTTACTCTACTTGGCTTTAGGGAAAGGGAGACAATTAAAATAAAAGCAATAAATGGATTGTTCTATGGCTAGGAGGGGCAAAGCCAACACATACACTAGCCATGAACCTTGCGGGAAAAGGGATAGCAATAATGTAACGACTGAAATTAAAATCCTAAATTAAGAAAGAAAGGGTAGTCAGAAGAGGGAATGAGAGGGGGGAGAGAAGACTACTGAGGGAGTCTACTTACATGAACTTCAACCCTTGAACTGAAAACTTGATCGATTTGAGATACTACCAGTACTAAAAACCAGATCTAGAATAAACCAAATCTGAAATTTCCAATACTAGAGAAAACAAATCTGAAGAAAAAAATTGAACTTGAAAGACATGCTTCATAGCTTGTTCTTGTCACATAGAATTAGAACTTGAAAATTACAACTTCAATTACTTAAATAATAAAAATAAAAGACTGAATCAAAAATAAAAGTGCTTGCATTAATTGAATAAAAGAACTTACAAAAGTGTTTAAAGCATAAACCTAGAACTAGAGATAGAGAATGAGAAAACTAGAGAAAGAGATGGAGCAAAAAAAAAAAAAAAAACCCTAGAAGAAGAATGAATTAGAGAGGAAGAGAGGGACAATATTTTAGAGTTTTGTGGACTCCCTTTTATAGGGAATAGGAGAGAGAGAAGGACGTCCAAGGGTGGATCCCCTTGGACGATTTTGTGGTGAGGTGGAGGAGAGAGAAGAGAGAAGAGAGAAAACGTGTGGAGAGATCTCCCACGATTTTCTTGCCTTTTTTTCCCTTTTTTTTTCTCTTTTTTCTATTTTTCTCTCTTCTTGCACAAGAAACCCCCCTTGGCCGATTTTCCTTGCTTGGATTTGGACAATATTCTATTTTAAATGGGAAATTCCATCCATGCCCTTGTCTTTTCTTTTCTATATTTTCTTCTTTCCTATTTTTTGTCTTTATTTTCTCTCTCTTCTTCAAACTTGCGTACAACTATCTTGGCCGACCTCCTTTGAGTGATGAGTAGGAGAGAGAAAATATTCTAAAAAAAACCTCAACAAAATAGCAGCTAAGAGGTTCGAACTTGCCACAACTCACCAACTATGCTAGGTAGTTGTTACCAAAAACGAATCTTCAATCATTTAAGGATGTGGTCCATTGATCCTTGCTGGTATTTGGAATATTCCTTATACCCTTGGGACAATTGCAGACGGGCTGGTTCTGCATCTCGGTTCAGTTCTGATCCATTATTCTTTTTCTTGCCCGAAAAGAATAATCACTTGTACGGTTGACCAAACGAATGTGTACTTTTAATTGAACACATCCATCTTGCTCAGAATTTCGTCCTCTTCGCAACCATGAAAAGAAATAGGACCTCTTTACGTGTAAAATTGGAGATATAGCGCCCGAAGTCCTTAAGGCATTGAAAGTATAAAACCTGCAAAAAGAGAGTAAAACCCAAGGTAGCTCCATTCTAAATATGTAAAATGCATGATTTACTACCCTAGATTTCACACATAAATGTGCTCATCAAGCACCAAAACCCAAAGTCTTGTGGGGGTTTTCTTCATAGTAGAGCGAGAAACCTCTTCGAAATGGGGTTTAAAACATCACGTGACTTTTCCTGGTTTGATCTAGTCGAGTTGAAACTGATATCTCGAGCGAGATATTGCAGTTTTCTAGTATTGCCTATGGTCTCTACTTGCTAAAGCCAACAAATGAGATATTATTGAGATCTCGTCGAGATCTTGAGGAGACCTCGAATTAAGGTAACAGGGCGCTAAAAGGCCACACCACTTATCCTAACATCACATGTCATAGATATATACACAGAATTTGGATGTCTAAGGTAAAATAAGCTTTAAGAAAGATGAAAGTAGGAAAGGCAGCATGCCCAAATGGGATCCCTATTAAAGTGTGGAAGAGCGTAGGGTTTTGTGGTTTAACCTGGCGAACCAAGTTTGTTAACAAGATTGTGACCACAAAAAAAATGCCAGACGAATAGCATAGGGATCTGTGGTTTAGCCTGGCTAATTAAGTTGTTTAACAAGATTGTGATCACAAATAAAACACCAGATGAATAAATAAGAAGCATTATGGTCCTGATTTACAAATATAAAGGTGATATTCAAAGTTGCAATAACTATAGAGGCATAATATTAAGGGAAATTTACAGAGCCACCCCCTAGAGAATGCCATTATTATAAGAACAACCCCTCTGTTTCACTAAATTAGACTCAAACCCCTATCATCAGTCACTGTTAAATGAAGAGTTAAAATGACCATTATACCCTCTTGACCCCTACCTATTCTCTTTCTCTCTCTTGTTTCCAAACCACAACGAAGCGAGAGACTTTCGTGGAATTCCAAAACTCACACAGAATTCGTTAAACTCACACCAGCCCTTTAGACCCACTTTTCCTACCTTTTCTTCACTACTTCACTTCAGTTCACACCCATGACGACTCTCTCTCTCTCTCTCTCTCTCTCTCTCTATGATGTCGTCTGCAAATCCGTTTGAGATAACCAATGGTGCCAACCTCGGCTACGACATCGCCATCGCCATCGCAGTAGGCATTCTTGTCCCCATCTCCACCATAATGCTCGTCTCTTATGTCTGCATTGGAGTCAAAGCCAATGACAACGATGGTGGTGGCGATGGTGGTGGTTCAGACACCAATAGCAACCAAACCTTTCCAGGAGCACCCATGGCTTCTTCTCTCACTGATGCCACAAGAGAGCTGTCGTGCCGAGACGGTCGAGTAGCGACGCAGCTCAAGCTCATATCTATGGTTGTAATCTTTCTCACCAGGGTCATCGACATCTCTTCACCATACTTGCTTGCTCGTCTCTTCCAAGGCAAACCCATATACGAGAAGGCACTTTTAGTGATCAAATGCTTTGCCGTCGGCGTAATTCTATCTACCTTCCTCATTCACATCCTCCCCGACGCCTTCTCTGCCCTTTTCAATGGCCAATTGGCTACCCATCATCCCTGGAAGGACTTCCCCTTCTCTGGCCTAGTCACCTTGATTGAAGCTCTGCTAGTGCTGCTTGTCGACGTAACTGCGACATCTCACGTCCATGGGAATAAACTGAGTCATTACACGCCGATTGGAACACAAGAAGAGCCTTCTTCGATTGATTCTGCTCTGGGGAAGAAGAAGAAATCGACGGTGGAATTAGGACCCCAAATCGAACTCGGGGTGGGGATGCCACAAGTTGCCATGATGGTGGTGGTAAGGATCAGGAGGAATTGGCGAAGATTATATAAGTACCCATTGGTTAGTGTGATTATTTCTTTTGACCGAATTCAAATCCAATGAAAACTAGAAGGGAATCACCAATGGAAGAAACGTGAACAGAAGAATTACAAGAACAGGGGAAGGGAAAAAGAAATGAATTTTCCCAATTCTTCAACTTTTGGTCACCGCTATTGCCGATGCTGATACCGCTGCCATCGTGATCTCCGGTGCTCTGAACGATTGATAGTGGTCCAAATCTATTTGGGGATGGGACTTATTACATGGGCATTATAGGTACTTCCATGGTTTTAAGTATCTCCGATACGTATCTTAAATTTAGCTGACCGATACGATACACACCGATACGTTACATGAAAATTTTAAAATCCTTTCGTATCGATATATATCCTACAATACATACCGATATGCATCAATACACCACCAATACACATCGATATGATACGATATGCCTCGATACGACTATGAAAATTATAAAATTGAGGAAAAATGTACATTTCGGTATGTATTGGTACGTATCGATGAGTATCGGTATCTATCGATCGGTACATATTGGTATATATTGGCACGTATCGGTGAATATCGATATATATGGGTATGTATCGGTGAGTATCGATACATATCGGTATGTATCGATACAGTGCTCTATGGTCATATAATGGCCAAGATGGGTAATTTTTCAGAAAAACACAATTTTTTGAAAGGTTTTTTTTGTTCCAAAGTTGCTGTCAGTAATATTTCTCTCTAACTAAAGTGGAAATCAAGGTTGGGAACAAGGATTTTACATTTATGGGACAACTACAAACCTTGAATTCTTAGTACGATACCCTCAATTTAGTGTTTATGCATAATACATGTTATCAATAGCTTTTTTTAACAAATTTTTATGCAAAAGTGTATAAAAAAGTGTTTCCTATCCATTTATGTGCGTATCTTTAGCGTATCTTAGCGTATCTCCGATACGATACGATACTCTCCGATA
>NC_056570.1:16928532-16946577 GCF_013358625.1 Macadamia integrifolia
CTTCCCCTTCTCTGGCCTAGTCACCTTGATTGAAGCTCTGCTAGTGCTGCTTGTCGACGTAACTGCGACATCTCACGTCCATGGGAATAAACTGAGTCATTACACGCCGATTGGAACACAAGAAGAGCCTTCTTCGATTGATTCTGCTCTGGGGAAGAAGAAGAAATCGACGGTGGAATTAGAACCTCAAATCGAACTGGGGGTGGGGATGCCACGAGTTGCCATGATGGTGGTGGTAAGGATCAGGAGGAATTGGCAAAGATTATATAAGTACCCATTGGTTAGTGTGATTATTTCTTTTGACCGAATTCAAATCCAATGAAAACTAGAAGGGAATCACCAATGGAAGAAACATGAACAGAAGAATTACAAGAACAGGGGAAGGGAAAAAGAAATGAATTTTCCCAATTCTTCAACTTTTGGTCACCGCTATTGCCAATGCTGATACCGCTGCCATCATGATCTCCGGTGCTCTGAACGATTGATAGTGGTCCAAATCTATTTGGGGATGGGACTTATTACATGGGCATTATAGGTACTTCACATTTAGTAGGGGCCTTTTGGTGTTTAAAATTAAATATAGTAGCTGACATTAGCATATAAGGTATATTCCTTAACAGTGACTGACGGTAGGAGGTCTGAGTCTAATTTGGTGAAATAGATGGGGTGTTCTTATAATAGTGGTGGCATTCTCTAGGGGGGTGGCGCTGTGAATTTCCCTAATATTAATTAGTTATATGATGAAGTTATGGGAGAGAGATATTGAAACCCACTTGAGAATGGAAAAGACTATTTTGGAAAACCAATTTGGTTTTATGCCAGGAATATCCACGATAGAAGCTATTTACTTATGAGACTAATGGAGAGATTTAATGATTGTAAGAAGGATCTTCATAGTGTCTTTATTAACCAAGAGAAAGCTTATGACATAGTCCATAGGGAGTTCATTTGGAAAGTACTAGAGAAGAGAAGTGTTTCAATTTAATATGTAGGGACATAATTTAAGATATGTATGATGGTGTGGTGACTAGTGTAAGAACTGTGGGGGTTAAGGTAGGGAATTACCTATTACAATTGGGTTGCATCAAGGATCACCTTTAAGCCCTTATTTATTTGTGGTTATCATGGATGACTTAACCATGGACATTCAAAATGAGGTTCCTTGTTGTATGCTTTTTGCTAATGGTATTGTTTTGGTGGATGAGACAAAAGTGAGGACTAATGCCAAGGTGGAAGATAAGTAGAACTAAGACGGAATATATGGTGTTAATTTAGCCATACTAGGATGAATAATGAGGTAGTGAATAATGGTGAGAAGGAGATTCCTCAAAGTGAGTATTTACCTGGAATCAATCGTAAGTAAAAAAGGTCACATAGAGGATGATGTTGCCTAAAGAATTAAAATAGGATGGATGAAGTGGAGAGGTGCATCCGGAGTTGTGTGATCGGCTTATTCCTTTAAAGCTTAAAGGAAAATTTTATAGGACTGTCATTCATCCAGCTATGATGTATAGGGTGGAATGTTGGGCAGTTAAGAAGTGTTGTTTAAATAAACTATGTTTAGCTGAGTTGAGAATGTTGAGATGGATGTGTGGGAATACTAGGAAGTATAAAGTTAGAAATGACCATATTAGAGTTGGGTTGGGATGGTCATATCTAAAGGAGGCCTTTGGATGCTCCAGTACGGAGGAGTGACTTGATTCAGATTGAAGGAACCAAAAGTGTCAAAGGCAGGCCTAAAATAAACATAGGAGAAGTGGTGAGGAAAGGCATGCTTAGCTTAGGCCTCATATCTTCTTGACTTCAAATAGTTTTGATGCAGAATCGTGGTTGAACCGGATCCCATCTGGCAATTTAGACCGAGACGAACCGGGTTGGGTTTTGTTCAGCAAGGAATTTAGGATTTATTTGGGAAAATATTATGTTATCTTTTATTTTGTTAGGCTACATAGGAAGCTTTTTTATGGGAGATTGTTCTTTTCTTTGTTAGTTTTAATTTATTCTCTTTATCTTTTTTAGGAAATTAGATAGATGAATAGGGGAACATTTAGTTGCTATCTCAGTTTGTTTCCATTAATGTGTTTAATTTTTCCTTTAAGTTGGACATGTAACAGGGTAGCGTTTTCAGATTTGAAAAATGAAGTTTATTGAATTAATTGTTTGTGGTGCCGGATTGGTGCTTGACAATGTTCGAGTGACCTCTTTCACCCCTCCACCTGGTGCGACTTCTCTCTCTCTCTCTCTCTCTTTCTCTCTCCTTCTTCTTCTTTCTTCTATTCCTTTCTCCCAGTTATTTAATATCAGTTTCCTGAGGACATATCATCGTGCCCTGCTTATAGTCGATTGTAGCAGCCCATCGAGTTTGGTTTGATCTCTTTCTTTTCCAAATCTGTTGGTAAATCTGTGGGGTTGAGATTTGGAGTAGAAGTAACAAACCCTAAGGCGACTCAGATGATTGAATTTGAGATTGAAAGTCTTGATTTGTGAGTTCCATATGCAGTTTCAGAACTGATCCCTACCCTACCACCAGATCTAGGTTGCAGAGTTTTCCTCCCTTGTTCCTTGACCTTTGGGGATTGAGGTCGGCTGCGAGCAAGAGATCCTTGTGCTGCAGTTCTTCATCCCAAGCCCTAGGCATGGTTTAAAGTATCGGTCTGTATCGTACCGTATCTACCGATACGTATTCGTATCGGCCCTTACCGATACGATACTGACCGATACGATACATGAAATTTTTAAAACCCTTTTGTATCGATACGTATCTTATGATACACACCGAAACGCACCGATACACCACCGATACGCACCGATACGTACCGATACTCTATGGAAAATTCAAAATTGAAGTGAAATGTACGTTTCAGTATGTATCGGTGTGTATCGGTATGTATCGACTGATACACACCGATACATACCGATACGGTCATAAAATGGCCAAAATGGGTAATTTTTTAGAAAAACATAATTTTTTGAGGTGTTTTTGTTCCAAAGTTGCTGCCAATCATTTTTTTCTCTAACTAAAGTGGAAATCAAGGTTGGGAACAAGGATTTTACATTTATGGGACAACTACAAACCTTGGATTCTTAGTGCGATACTCTTAATTTATTGTTTATGCATAATACATGTTATATATAACTTTTTTTAACTATTTTTTTATGCAAAAGTGTATAAAAAAGTGTTTCCTATCCATTTATGTGCGTATCTTTAGCGTATCTTAGCGAATCTCCGATACGACGACCGATACCGATACTT
Source organism: Macadamia integrifolia (assembly GCF_013358625.1). NCBI lineage: Eukaryota > Viridiplantae > Streptophyta > Magnoliopsida > Proteales > Proteaceae > Macadamia > Macadamia integrifolia. The sequence continues at coordinate 16,931,786 of NC_056570.1, forward strand.
TAATCCTTGGCCCTAGGTCGATCCATGATGGCATGAGAAAGTTCTAATAAACCAACCAAACCTGTTTTCTGCTTCATGTTTCTGTACAGAGGTTGAAGGAAACCCCAATGTCGTGAGTGATGTAATCCTTTTGTTATTCTTCTTTCAATTTGACCCCTCCCATCTCTATAATCCTCTCTAACCCATATTTTAAGCTCCCTTCCTAGTTTACCCCTGAACTATAAATCACAACTCCTGTTATGTCCTCTTTTCTGTACATATATATATTCAAACCTTGGGAACCCTAGTTTATTACCATATTGCTACTACTGGTTGCTTTGCCTTCACAATGTGCTTGGCTGCTATTGAAATTACAAAATTGCCATTAGAGGTTTGATTGAGTTCAACTGTTTGGGTGGCTCATAAGTGATCTGAAATGGGTTTTTAGAACTCGGGATCCACATCAAGTTCTGATTGGAGAGCAAAGATACATGTCGCCGACCCTATTTAGTTGGGATAAGACTATGTTGTTGTTGTTGTTGTTGATGTTGTTATTGGAGGGAAGACGAAGAAGGACAAGAATAATAGCATGCATAGCAGTCACTAGAGAGTCTCTGAAGTTGTGGACCTTTACACCAGAATCGCAGATGGAGTCTCTGGCAGATGGGTTGAGATGTTGAGTGTTTTAACTTGAGGGTGAGGGTGGAGTGTCGAATAGCGTCACTCTCTTCTCTTTTTTTTTTTTTTGATACATGCTAACATGCATCATGATTCCATGCATGCTTGTGCTTTATAATCCTGTACACTGACAAATAATAGGGTTAGAGTTAAAATCAATTTGGATATAATATAAAAATAAAAAAAGCATGCCATACAATATGGCACCCGCCTACACTGCAGGTCGACCAAGGTGTCCATTAAGCAACGCCCAAGTGACCAAGGCCTTGTTGGTTTTGCCTTGTTTCCAAGCCCAGGCTAATGCCTTGGTTCACCTAGATGCTTTGACAACTATGATGCTGGAAAATATGAATATTCTTAGGTACTTACACAGTTCTTTGTTCTGGGATACGCTTTACAGTAGTGGAATATTTTAACAACTGAACTCAATTTAATTATTTTGATTACTGTCTTTACCCTATGTTTATTTATTTAATTTTTTTTGGGGGGGGGGGGGGGTTGAGGTGAGGTGGGGCTGTGTTTTGCCGAATATTACTGTTTTAAAGTTGGCTCTTATTTTTCTCAAGCTTCTGTTCTTGGCTTTGTATAGTATAGCCCCCCTCCTTTTCTTCAAGTTTAATAGAAAGAGTTTTCTTGTAAAAGGAAGAAAGGTTTCCCCTATGCCCATTGTTTTTCTATCATATGGGTTGATCATCTAGTAATGTGATGGGGAATACCTCTGTTAACAGGAAGAATGCTTGTGTCTTTAACTGATTACACAAGTCCCCTATTTATAATATAAAATGATGATACAGTCATGATAGGAGTACAAAATAGAACAAATAAAGTATTTACAAGTATACCCCCCATCCAGCTGCCCCACTCCAATTAGGGTCGGTGGAGGGGGAAAAACCCCAATGTGCCCCTACGGCACACTAATCCTTATTCTAGCACTCCCCCACAAGTTGATGCATAGATGTACACATGCCCAACTTTACTAAACTAGGTTGAAACAGCTTTCAAACCAGCCCTTTAGTGAACACATCAGCTAGTTGATCACCAGACTTCACAAAAAGAACACAAATCAAACCAGCATCCAAATTCTCTTTGATGAAGTGTCTATCAATTTCCACGTGTTTGGTTCGGTAATACTATACTAGATTATGAGCAATACTGGTTGCAACATTGTTATCACTGTAAAGCATCATAGGAAGATGAACAGATACACCAATATCATCCAAAAGTGTATGCCACCATAGTAACTCACAAATCCCCTGCGCCATGGCACAAAATTCTGCTTCTTGTTGTGTCAAGTGATAAGATTCCCTCCTACAAAGGTACAATATCCAAAGATAGACTTTCTGTCAGGTGAACCAGCCCAATCAGCATCTGTATAAGCTTCAACTTGGAGGTGATCATGAGGAGATAAGAGGATCCTTTTTCTAGAGCTGACTTCAAGCATCGTAAGATCCGCATAACAGCTTCCATATGAGAGGAATTGGGATCATGCATAAACTGACTGACCAAACTTACAGCCACAACAATGTCAGGTCATGTATGGGAGAGATATATAAATTTTCTTACCAACCGTTGGTAGCGGCCTTTTTCAACAAGTTAAGCCTCCTTTTCCTTGAGCCGGCTATTAGCTTCCCTAGGAATATTAGAAGGATGATAACCCAAAATACATGTCTCGGACAGCAGATCAAGGATGTACTTTCTTTGAGAGAGAAAGATAGCATTTTGAGGACCTGGCAACTTCAAGTGCAAGAAAGTACCTTAACTTTCCAAGATCCTTTATCTCAAATTCTTTGCCCAGAAAACCCTTGAGATGATCAACCTCAATGGTATAATTTTCTGTTACCACGATGTCACCCATATAGACAATGGGTAACTTTTTCACCAGACCTCTTTATGAACAATATGTGGTTAGCATTATTTTGCTTATAACCCACAGATGTCATAGCCTTGTGAAATCTTCCAAACCATGCTCTAGGTGACTGCTTCAAACTATAGAGAGCACGCTTCAACTTGCAGACCTTGCCCTAATCTCTTATGCTAGAGCAACCTAGTGGAATTTCCATATAAACTTCATCATCGAGCTCTCCATGGAGGAAAACATTCTTTACATCAAGTTGTTGGAGTTCCCATCCTAGGTTCACTGCACATGAGAGTAACACCCGCACAAAGATTAACTTGGCAACTGGTGGAAATATCACCTGGTAGTCGATTTCATCAGTCTGAGTGAACCCTTTAGCCACAAGCCTTGCCTTGTATCTGTCAACAGAACCATCGATCTTCTGTTTTACCACAAACACCTACTTGTAGCCATAGGTCTCTTTCCAGGTGGAAGAGTCACAAGTTCCCATGTAGCATTCGTTTTTAAGGCATCCATTTCTTCCTCCATTGTGGCCTTCCATTTTTTTTACAAGAGCTTCTTGCTAATTCTTAGGGACACAAGTAGATGAAAGAGAAGACACAAAAGCACGATAGGACGGAGAAATGGAATCATACGAAACATGACATTTAGGGTGTTGAGTATAGGTCCTAGTGCCTTTTCTGAGGGGAATAGGTTGATCAGAAGGAGAGATTATACCTGAAGTATAAGGCTCAGTCGATTCTGGATCCAGGGCTAGCGAAAGGATGTGTGAAGGTGTTGTAGTAGTGGTGATGGTCTAAAGTTGCTTATTTCTGGTGTGTCCCTTACTATAAACTTGAAGAGTAGAGTCATCAATTTGTATTTGGAATTCACCAATGGTTCTTTGAACTGGAGTCATCTCCCCCTGAGTTGAAACAATAGGTTTTGCCCCTCTTATGGAGCATGAGGATCCTGAGGTGATATGATTGGTATACTGGTGGAGCAAACAGATACATAGTTATCTCATCTTCACTAGTAACTCCAGACTCCCCCTGAAGAGGTGACAATAAGTAGTAACGAACAGATTCATGAAACAAAAATTCCATTGTTACTATTGTACGTTGGGTAAGAGGATGGTAACATTTGTATCCTTTCTGTGTAGGAGAGTAACCCAGAAAGATACACTTAGTACTTCGAGTTCTAATTTCCTAGTGAATGATGATCCCTAGCATAGTAGGCACACCTAAACGTTTTTGGAGGAACCAGGAAGGATGTAGTCCTTTGAAGAACCTCAACAGGAGTTCGAGAGTTGAGGACTTGAGTTGACATATGATTGATTAGGTAGGCTGCTATGAGGACATCATCATTCATCACTCCAATACTAAGATGGAACCTGTCTAGCAAACATCATGGCTCAAGCAATATCCAACAAGTGGCTATTCTTACGTTCAACCACCCTATTCTGAGTAGGAGTGTCAACATAGCTTGTCTGATGAAGAATTCCATGATCAGCTAGGTATTTTTGAAACTGATCCTCAATGTACTCTTTTCCATCATTAGTACGCAGAATTTTCAGAGTTGCATTGAACTAAATCAGAATTATTTTGATGCGCTAAAAACAATCGAACCCTTCACTTTTGTGTTGTATCACGTAAATCCAAGTAGTTCTAGAGCGAGAGTGACACTCAATAAAGGACACGAACCACCTTTTCCCAGAAATAGATGTATGATGAGATGGACCCCATACATCAGAGTTTATCACATGAAAAATAGAAGAGCTTCTTTTATTTAAAAGTAAATAATTGGAACAAGTTTGTTTAGCCAGAGTACAGGCCTCACAAAAGAGTTCATCCCTAGTACATGATTTAACTAAATACGGAAATAAAAGAGATAAGGTCCCAATTGGTGGGTGTCCCAAACGACACTGCCATTAAGTTAATTTAGAAGAAGCAAAGTGTAGCTAATGAGGAGTTGTTGATGTTGCAGCCGTAGGGAGACAACTATGATCAATCAAATAAAGACTACCCTGCACCTTACCACATCCAATCATCTTCCATGTTACCAGATCCTAAAAAATGCAATGAGAAGAAAAAAATGTTACTTTAAAGTTTAGGTCCTTAATAAGACTACTAATGGATAACAAATTAATAGTAAAATTAGGGATATGTAAAACTAAAGACAAAGTTTAGAAGAACACTTAATAGAACCCTTTCCAATGACAGATGATTGGGTGCCATCTGCTACCCTAACTTTATCTCTGCCTGAGGTGGGTGAATACTGGTGAAATAAATTGGAGGAACCGGTCGTGTGATCAGTGGCACCGGAGTCAATGATCCAAGGAGTGGAGATGACTTATGCACAATAACCACCAAATAAAATACTTGAGTGAGCAAAATTGGAACCTAGAGGGACTGAATTGGAAGCCTTAAGCATATGTCTGAAAGCCTGGAGTTGCTCATGGGAGAGTCCAATATCAGTTGCAGGTGGAGTGTCCATAGTCTCAGCCTGATGGGCTTTAGTTTTGGATCGACCTTGCGCATGCTTTGCCTCCAAATCAGCAGGTTTTCCATGGAGCTTCCAGTAGTTGGCCTTGATATGGTATGGTTTGTGGCAATGTTCACATTTAACAATCTTCTTGGTAGAATCACCAGTTCGATTTGCTCCCTTAGAGTTAATAGTGGATCCAGTCTGTAGGGCTGATTTTTCAATAGTAGGAGTATGTAGCATAGAGGTACGGCGACATTCCTCCGTATAAACCATGGCAAAGAACTGTTCCAGAGTAGGGAAGGAAGATTTGCTAAGTATTTGGACATGAATCTGATCATACTCGACATTCAAACTTGCCATAAAATCATACACCCTAATTTTTTCCACTTGTTTGGTGTAAGCAATAATGTCTTCAACATTTTTGGGATGATAATCTGCAAAGTAGTCCAGTTCATACCATAAAGTTCGAAGTTCCTGCTGGGTAGTGGTACAAACCTTCTTGCGAAGATCAAACACCTGCGCATCATTTCCTAATTGCCCAAAAGTTTCCTTGGCAGCAGCCCAAATCTGAGAAGCGATATCTAATAGCAAAAATCCTCGAGAAATAGATTAATGAATAGAACCAATCAAGTAAGACATTACCAAGGAATCATTAATGACCCATTTATCTTGGGAGGTACCTCATCACAGGGTTTCTTCAATTTCCTTGTAATGTGTCCAGTGAGACCTCTACCAAAAATTGTGGGAGTCTCCATTCTCTGTTATGTTCCCTAATTTACCGAGTTTTCCTGTTCCACCCTGCATCTTTGGGTGTGTGTGCTTTGTCCATAACTGGCATATGTAGGTTGATAAGTTATCCCCTAGATCTACTAAGTGCATCTTTTTGGGTTACTCTCGTACCTAGAAAGGGTATAAGTGTTATGACCCCATTACTCATAGAAACTTTGTTAGTGTTGATGTGACCTTTTTTGAAGGCCCATCATTTTATTCTCCTCAGGTGTCCCCGTCTGGTCTAAAGTGGTCTTCTCCATCTCCTCCACCCATACCCTCTCTTATACCCCTACCTGATGCTCCTAGTACCCATGCTCCCTACAGGTTTATCAGCGTAGAAAGAAGACTGGACAACTAGGTGGCGAGGTCATTACTCCTGAAGATTCACTCCTTCCACTGTCGTCTTCCCCTGGTGAAGCTCCTCTTCCTCCTCCACCTGATGACTTACCAATTGCACATCGTAATGGTACATGTTCTTGCACTCAAAAATCCATGGTTGTGTACCCTAGTGACAACTTTATGTCATTATCTCATCTTCCCTCTCCCATCTATCACGTTGCACTATCCCTTTCCACTAACCCTATCCTCGTACCCATAATGATACCCTACGTATCCCTGGATGGAAGGCTGCCATGGATATAGAAATGGATGCCCTCGTGAGTCGTGGTACCTGGAGCCTGGAAGATTTTCCTCCTGATAAGGATCTGATGAAGTGTCATTGGGTGTACACTGTTAAGTATCATTCTGATGGCTCAGTTGAGCTGTTAAAGGCCCATCTGGTTGATAAAGGGTATACTCAGACTTATGGTGTTGATTACTCTGAGTCATTTTCTCCGGTTGCTAGACTAAACTCTGTTCGCCTTCTTATTTCTCTTGTTGTCAGCCTTGATTGGCTGTTGTTTCAGTTAGACATCCAGAATGCATTTTTGTATGGTGATCTATAGAATGAGGTGTATATGGAGCAACCTCCTGGTTATGTTGCTCAGGGGGAGAGTACAAGTCGTGTGTGTCGCTTGCACAAGGCTATTTATGGACTTAAATAGTCCCCTCGAGCATGGTTTGACAAGTTCAGTGCCACCATTGTAACGTGTGGTTTTTCTCAATGCTATTCTGACCATTCTGTCTTTGTTTGTCGTAGAGGTGACAAGCTGGTGGTCTTGGTAGTATATGTTAATGACATTATTCTTACTGGTAATGATGAGGCAAGTATTTCTGAATTAAAGGCTCATCTTCATCGCCATTTTCAGACCACGGATCTTAGTCATCTCCATTATTTTCTTGGGATTGAGGTGATCCGTTACAAGAAAGGTATTAGTCTGTCTCAAAGAAAGTATGTTGTGGATCTTCTATCTGATACTGGGATGTTTGCATCCAGACCCGTTGATATTCCTATGGATCCTCACCAAAAGTTTGGTGTTGATGATGGTGAACCTTTTCAGGATGTGCATTAGTACAAGAGTTTGATTGGCATGCTGATTTGCCTTACTGTGACTCGTCCTGACATTTCTTATGTTGTTGGAGTTCTTAGTCAGTTCATGCAGTATCCTCAGAAAGCCCATTAGGATGTTGTTGTCCGTGTTCTTCACTATCTGAAAGGTGCCCCTGGAAAAGGGTTGATTTATCATTCTAATCGGCATATGGAACTAGTTGGTTACTCTGATGCTAATTGGGCTGGCTTTGCTAGTGATCGGAGATCTACTACTGGATACTGTACCTTTGTTGGAGGCAATCTTATTACTTGGTGCAGCAAGAAGCAGACTACTATTGCCCAGTCCAATGCAGAAGCAGAATACAGAGCTATGACTCATACCACCGCAAAGTTGATGTGGCTACGATCATTACTGTTGGAGTTGGGATTTCCAGTGACCAAGCCGATGAAGATGTATTGTGACAACCAAGCTGCAGTGTATATTGCTAGTAATCCGGTTTTCCATGAGAGGACCAAACACATGGAAGTGGATTGCCATTTTGTTCATGATGCTATTCTAAAGAAGCTGATTGAGACTCCATTTGTTCCTTCAACAGATCAGTTAGCTGACATGTTTACTAAGTCCTTGTTTGCTCCTAGTTTTCATAGCAGTTATGCCAAGCTGAGCATGGGAGATGTGTATGCTCCAGCTTGAGGGGGAGTGTTGAGATTATAGGAGTCGAGAGGCGCTAATCCCGATACTGGGATTAGGGCTAATTCCCAGGGCCGATAGGGGCATTCTTGTCCTATCGGCCTCAGTTGTGGTCTTTAGGGTTATGGTTATGTTGGGGGGGGGTACTATTGTCCTTTTTTTCTATTTTTTCTATATATACGTAGAGAGGACCTGTGATTAGCCCATCCTGGACAGATTGCAGGTTGCTCTCACTTTTTGAGACTATCTGTGATTTCTCCTTTCTCTCCTCTCTCTCTTTCTCTTTTCTTCTTCTCTTTTGCTGGTTTAGTAGTTTGGTTACAGGAATCTAGGATTGTAACAGCTCCCATTTTACTAATCTGAGCACATTCTTCCTGTTTAAGAGAGGCAGGCATTACCATTCACCTGAACCCAAGCCAAGCTAGTCCATCAAGATGCATCTTATGTTTTGGTCATTTTTGGCAGTAGAACGTGAAACGAGGTTTAAGCATGAGAAATGGGTATAATTAAAAAAATGATATGATACTGGTGGAATATTTTAAGATATCTGAATTCAACAAGGTTTAAGCATGAGATAATGGTTATAATAAAAAAAAAATATATATATATATATATACTGTTGAAATATATGGGAATATCTTATTGCTTCCTCCAAAAAGTGATACTAGTTGCCCTTCTGTTGTGCTGTTGACATGCAAAGAATGTTATGTTGAAATAGGTTTACTTTCTTCCCCAATAAGATTATATATACTGTTGAAATATATGGGAATATCTCATTGCTTCCTCCAAAAAGTGATACTAGTTGCCCATCTGTTGTGCTGTTGACATGCAAAGAATGTTATGTTGAAATAGGTATACTTTCTTCCCGAATAAGATTATTAAGATGTTTCACTCCTGCTTCAGTATTTAACAATATTTTCTGACGGAAATATTCTTTACTTTTTTTGCAGGCCAGAAAGCATCCTTCCATGGAGTCATTTGACTCCTCTGGTGAGGAAGAGTAAGTTTCTCGTAGCTAAGAATTGCCTTAGTGTTTTTCTTCCTTTTAGAACTGCAGTGTTTCTGACTGAATCGTATTAGACATTTTTTGCAAGTTATGATGTTTAGTTTCATTGGATAATTAATAACCCAAAAGTGGTGGGTGCACAATAAACCTCATACAAGGTTCAAACCTTCCACTATGCTTTTGCTGAATGAATAAAAGAGGAAGGAAAGAAAACACCGGGTTGATAAGATAAAATGAAGTGGAGCATTCCATTATGTCATTATATGTGGTCCTGAAGAACGATAAGTAAGGTCCATCATTCTTCTCCGCTATCTGCTTTTGGAGTAACTGTTTCATCTTTGACTGACTGGGTTAACCCAAGGAGGGTATATTCTTCCTTCTCTCAATTTTATTGAGTTGATGATTATTGAGATAATCCCACATTGGATGTAGGTGGCTGACTATCATGTATAGGAGCCACAAGAGGCCACCCCATTTCAAGCCAATTGGTTTTAAGATGGAAGATTTAATATGGTATCAAAGCGGTACGTTGAGCCTTCATCAATGATGGGCTCCTTGCTCGACCCACAAAGAGAGCCATAAGAGGCCTGCAAGTAAGGGGGAGTATTGATATTGTCTCACATCGGATGTGGGTGACTCGATTGTCATTTATAAGAGCCACAATCAAGAGGCCACCCCACGTCAAGCCAAAATCATCTTAGAATTGAAGAATTCATAGATGCAGACTAGGTCGGGTCCCCAAGTGATTGAAGATCCACCTTAATTGGTTGTGGCCTCTTGTTTCTGGCTCTTATACATGATAGTTGAGTCACCCAAGTCCGATGTGGGACCACCTCAGTACTCCCAATCATGTGCAGCCTTCTTATGGCTTTGTCTTCGTGGGTCAACAAAGGAGCCCATCATTGACGGATGCCCAACGTACCCGCTCAAATTTCCATCTCGAAAGACCGATCTAGTAAGAGGAGGTGTTCACAGGTATGTGAGGAAAGGGAATTTCCCACTCAGAATCGATATGGGACTATACACTTTAACTCTCCCTCATGTGTAAGTGGATCAAGATTGGAACCACCTTACACGTGGACATGATTAGGGAGGACAGAAGTGGAGAGAACCCACTCTGATACCATGTTAAAGCTTCCATCTTAAAACCAATTAGCTTGAAATGGGGTGGCCTCTTGTGGATCTTATACATGATAGACGAGTCACCCACATCCAATGTGGGACTATCTCAATAATGATCTTAGATTTAGTTTAAAATTCCTAATCAACCATACAGTTTAATTTATTAGATAGATCGTTTGTCCTTTTTCTTCCCTTCCTTTCTGTCACAACCCAAGCTTGTTAGGTTAAAGTCCTGAGACTTTGATCTTTCGATTGCATTTTGTAAAACCCAGAGAATTTATTTTTCTAAATAATACTTAAATATTATTCTAAAATCTCTACAAATAAAAGTTCACATCCATAATGGAAATTCCGACAAATGAAAGTTCACATCCACACTAGCATTACAGTCGATTCAAAAAATAAAACCATTTTACAAGCATATGCATAGCAAAATTCATAGGTGTAAACTCATCAAAGTCTACGATTATACTGCATATCCTCATCATAAATCATGTAGCAAAATACACTGGAAAATCCTTAACAAAGCTATTCATCAAAATAGCACATAGCATGCACAATCAACCCTTAAAGAAACATCAATGAAATCAGACAGTTAGGTCAAAAATACATAATCGAGATGTGCCAAGTTCCACTCACCTTGACGTCTCTTACAACAAAGATCTTGTCGATGTCAACACCAATCAATTTCTTCCTGATATAGCTTGCTTGATCACTTCAATTTCACATAAATATAAATCAGAACTTGACCTAAATCTGCTCCCTTCTTTCAATTCGATTCTAATCTCAAATTTGTAGAGAACCAAACTGATTGGGCTTGCTAAAACTGGATTCCCTTCATAGGTAATTTCGAAATGAATTAAGCTTGTAAAGTATGCTGTAATCTTCTTCAATATAAAATAACAAAAACAACTTAATTTCAGAAGCTAATTTGCTGAAATCCCTTTAAACACTGTGGCTTCTTATTCCTCCTTCATATTTCCATTGAAGAGAATTGGTAATCTCTCCTTTCTCTGCTCTAAGTCTCCTTTGAACTGTCTAGAGAGATGCTGCAGCAGCTACAGTAACAGAAAACTGAGACAATGTGGCAACAGTAATAGTAGCTGGCTTTCTTCACCTCTGCAGCAGCATTTCTCCCAACTCCCTTCCTTCCTTCTCCTCTTCAATTCCTCATCAAAGCATTACGACTGTAAAAGATCTCCTTTGATTTATTCTCCTGCTCTATCTCTCCCACAACAGGCTCCCTCGAGCTGGATTCCAGGAGAGCTGATATGCATAAATACCTAGCGTAACCTTCTGGCTGAGTCGTTATTTAAGATGCCTCCTTTTTCCCGTCCCTCTATTTATTTATTTATTTCTTCGCACTTCCTTTTGAAACCCAAGCTGTCCTTGCATGAAGCAGGACCCCCATTCCACCTTGACAGTAATTTAAGAGTCCTATATAGTTTAGGATCTTGATGAACATGCAATATAATAATCCCTTCTTAATCCGCTGCTAAATCATTAACTCTAATGCTGCCTATATCATATGTGATAAATTCTTTTTCGTCTGTGCTGAAACCTTGAAACATGACTCTAAATGGTCAATACATCTCTTAAAGTAGCTGCATTTCTTTTGGTTGAAATTATATCTTATGGGATGTGTTCATAATAAACCTAGCTGGCCAAAGCATCTCAACAGGCCGAAACCAATTGGTCGAAAGAATAATCAAAGAAGGTTCTTAATTAACAACTCCATAAGCTGGCCGAATACTATTCTAACTTGCAGTCTGGGATTTCATCCTAATCATCCTAATTGCTGGCCGATTATACATCAATTTTTCTGGGATTTCTGCTAGAATAATATTCCAAGCTGGCCAATAGTATCTCTATTTTTTTCTCCGATCATTTATTGCCGATATCAAAGATTAGTATCAACTTGATTCATGCTGAACCATTTAAATATGAATCATCCCACCTGAACCAGAATCAAATTGAAGCTTAAGCCATTTAACTTGCACCTTTCAGCCCATTCAATTTTAATCAATTGACTTTAACCACGACTCTTGAACCACTCAAACTGCTGGCCAAATCTGTCAAAATCAATTTGGTTCTTGGGTTGAACAAACCCCTCTTGTATGTACCATGCATCATGCCTACTATTAGGGTTACTAAAATATAATAAAATTCCATATTTTATTCAAATCTCTGCTGCTGAGTCATCATCCTAGCTGGCCAGAATCTTCATCTTAAGTTGCCGCAACAATATCACTAAAAACTGGCTGAATGGATCATCCACAGAGCTGACATGGCTGAGACCTAATCTACATGGCCCTAGTAGTAAACCAGAAATTAATTTGGGTTCATACTGAACCACTGAAACATATTGAACCAAAATCAAATTTAAACTTGGCTAAACCAGTCATTCAACATTACTTACAAAGTTTGGAGTAGTACACTTTCAGGAACAAACAAATAAGAAATTCATTAGTTACGACAAAATGGAGATACAAGAGAATATTAGAGAAGCATAAAAGTGGAAAGATATGAAAACCACACTACCCCCACCAATAACAAACAGCCTACACCCTATAGAACCCATAAAAACCTTTAACCACCAAAGACCCCATTCTACTTAGAGCAACCCTTACCAAAGCTGCTTTCATCACGGCCTGAGGAGACCTGATCTGTAAGATCAATTTAAGAAAAGCACTATAAACTTTCTCTATAACAAGCAACTCAAGGGAGATTGAGTCTACCTTAATGTAAACTAATCCCATACCAGAAAATCTAGCTAGAGACTAATAAGCAGGATTGCAAAACCGGGAATATGAAATATGGAACTAAAAGAGGAGAATATGAAAGTAGATCTGGGAATGGAAGAAATAAAATAGAGAATAAATGAGTTGATAGAACAGAGCAGGAATCCACCAAACCCCTAGAAGAGATTCCACTCTTCCACTAAACTTCCACCTTAGCCTTTACTTGGAATCTACCAAGCATACTACTGAATCTAGTACCAAACTAACAACAATTGAATCCACAACAGAGAATTTTCAGAAAAACTGAATATTTCATAAATTCATATTTGAGATCATAAACCACTACATCTATAAATAAAATTCATAACCTGGCTCTCTAATAATCCTTAACTTGGAGTTCAAACTACTTCATAGAATAGTCAAAACCGATTAGTGTTTGTTACTCCTCATACTAGAACATAGATTTCCAATGAAATATGGACCCAAATCCCTAAGGATTTTGGGACTTAGTTTACTTCTAACAAGAAAAGGCTCTAAACTAGTCATACTTGACTAATCTCACAGTATTATCTCCTACCTTATTTTAGGCCCAGTTAAAGTGGTCCATTACGATAAACACCCATTGGACCAAAAGCCCAACATGTGTAGAAAGTAGCCCAAATCTTATCCCGACTAAAGTACGCCACTTTCTGTCATTTCCGTGCATCAATCCTGGGTGGTGGTGGCTGTTTTGAAGTGGCTGCTGTGGGGTGGCTAACCTGTACAAGAGGAAGGAGGAGAGCAAGTGTGGGAATGGCTCAGGATAAGTTTGTGAGCTCCTTCTCCAAGCCTTATATATTTTTACTGTTGAAAGACAAAGTACTCATGCGGTTACAAGTATTACACCGTATATCTTCACAACACTGTATTCAACATCATGCTTAGATGTATTAGGATTTTCTGAAATCCAAGTTGATATATGCTTTGGTGGGTTTATTGAAATTTGGTTAATGAGGCCAAGTTGCATTGACTTTCACCTTTATTACAAGCGGTGTAGTACAACTGATGTGTGAAAGTTGTCATGTAAATTCTGTTTCTTCTCTTGTCCTTGATTCCTGTTTGAAGTTTGTTCTACTTGCTGTTAGGAGAAAATATGGAAGTAATGATGAACATCTTATTGTTTTCTTTATAACCTGTTATGGAAATTTATGCCAAGTTGTAACATGCATGTCATAAAATGTATTAATTTTATTCTCATATAAGAATTCCTTTAAGTTGATAAAAGGTTCAAGGTTTCCATTGATACCATCAAAATTTCCCACATTTCCATGGTATCCCAGGACTCCGATACCAAATACCATGTGACTTTTAAAAGTCACTGGTTTCGACCAGTATCGACCAAAATTCCCACATTTCCAGCAAAATGTGAAAATTTTTGAGTGGACCAACGGGTCAGCCTTTATAAACTTTTTAAAATGGGAAACCTAGCCTTCTTATCTCAAAATTTCGACCCTCTCTCCTTATTTCTTCTCTATGAAGTAGGAAACTTAGGAAAACACTCAAGATTTTACCTTTGTGGTACCAAATCTTCATTCTAAGCTTGGATCTTGCACATTCATAGAAAATCTACCTAAGGAAGGGAGCTTGGACCAAAAAGGTAAATCCCATCTTCCCCAAACATTGTGTGCCATTCTTTGAGAGCACCGATTCATTTGGATAAAGTGGTGGGTATGGACAATATGGTGGATCTTCTACTTTATTTGGAGGGGAGGATAGTTCAGGGGTGGGTCATCTTTTGTTGACAATATCTTTGAGTATCCATCACAACTTTGTGTGCCACATCCACATCCTATCACTATAATTGAGCCATTCCCTAGGTTGGGATACTTAGCTGATATTATAGATGGGCAGTGACAAACTACCAAAACAATTGTGCCCAAAACACGTCATGGGACTCATATGTGGTGCATTCAGTGGAGCGGCTACGACATCTGCTATGGTACGCAGCTTGTGGACTGGAACTGTCTAGACACTTTATTTGGAATTGGCTGTTGGGTGTTTTTTTTTTTTTTTGT
>NC_056570.1:16946597-16947563 GCF_013358625.1 Macadamia integrifolia
ATTTAGTGTTTATGCATAATACATGTTATATATAATTTTTTTTAACAAATTCTTTATGCAAAAGTGTTTAAAAAAATGTTTCCTATCCATTTATGTATGTATCTTTAGCGTATCTTAGTGTATCTCCGATACGATACGATACTCTCCGATACGTATCTTAATTTTGGCCAACCGATACGGCGACCGATACCGATACTTTAATCCTTGGGTACTTCACATTTAGTAGGGGCCTTTTGGTGTTTAAAATTAAATATAGTAGCTGACATTAGCATTTAAGGTATATTCCTTAACAGTGACTGACGGTAGGAGGTCTGAGTCTAATTTGGTGAAACAGATGGGGTGTTCTTATAATAGTGGCATTCTCTAGGGGGTGGCGCTGTGAATTTCCCTAATATTAATTAGTTATATGATGAAGTTATGGGAGAGAGATATTGAAACCCACTTGAGAATGGAAAAGACTATTTTGGAAAACCAATTTGGTTTTATGCCAGGAATATCCACGATAGAAGCTATTTACTTATGAGACTAATGCAGAGATTTAATGATTGTAAGAAGGATCTTCATAGTGTCTTTATTAACCAAGAGAAAGCTTATGACATAGTCCATAAGGAGTTCATTTGGAAAGTACTAGAGAAGAGAAGTGTTTCAATTTAATATGTCGGAACATAATTTAAGATATGTATGATGGTGTGGTGACTAGTGTAAGAACTGTGGGGGTTAAGGTAGGGAATTACCTATTACAATTGGGTTGCATCAAGGATCACCTTTAAGCCCTTATTTATTTGTGGTTATCATGGATGACTTAACCATGGACATTCAAAATGAGGTTCCTTGTTGTATGCTTTTTGCTAATGGTATTGTTTTGGTGGATGAGACAAAAGTGAGGACTAATGCCAAAGTGGAAGATAAGTAGAACTAAGACGGAATATATGGTGTTAATTTAGCCATACTAGGATGAATAATGAG
>NC_056570.1:16947583-16973955 GCF_013358625.1 Macadamia integrifolia
GGGGGGGAGGCCTAAGCCAACAAACCGAAAAGGAAACAAGAAAAAAGAAGAGCAAAGAGCTCACAAGAAGAACAACAAAAGACGAAAGCAAAGACCTCACAGCCAGCAAACAGGGGGGAAGGCCTAACCAGGAAGCTATCCAGGGGGGGATGAGATCAACCTGAAGGTTCCAGGAAGTGATGATGTGAGAGTTTCTAGAGGTGGTGGGGACAGGGCGGGTGTGGAGGGATTGGGCTTTGGAAATAACATCGAAATAGATAGCCTTCCAAATATGATCAGGGGATCTGGATTTGGGAGTCCATCTACGGATGTTACGTTCCATCCAAAGATGGTTAATGGTAGCACAAAAAGCTAGCTTCCCCACAGTCATAAATATTAGAGCTAGAGAAGGTCATGTCAATCTAGAGCCATTCTTTTTCAAAAGGGAGGATAGGTCTTTGAGTCGGCCAACACCTAACAAGGACTAAATTTCAGATATGGGAGGAAAAAGGGCAGGAGAAGAAGAGATGGAGGATATCTTCTACGCCATGGGGGCAAAGGCAACGAGAAGGGTTAGCAGGGATATAACGGTAAATGAGAAAGGATTGGGTGGGGAGACAATAGGATAGGCATCGCCAAAGGGTGAAGCTTTGGTGGGGAATGTGGCCTTTGAACCAAACCACCTTGTGTTGAGATCTGATGAAGGACCAAGCGGAGGCAGAGGAGAAAATTCCATTATGGGAGGGGAGCCAGATGCACTTGTCCTCCCTTCGTCGATGCCCAGGTGGGAGAGGAGGCAGAGGAGGGAGGGAGGACTAGAGGTCATGGAGAGGGGGGGAGGGGACCAGCCATTGGGAGAGATTATGGAGGAGACCGAGGCATTTGGGGCAAGGCCGGAAGAGTAGATAACCCTTTGGGAGATGAGATGAGAGAGGATTCCCTAAGGGTGCCAGGGGTCTTTCTATAGGGAGGTGGATCGGCCATTGCCGATGGAAAAGGAGACGACATTGAGGGCAATGGATCTGTGATCAAGGATCTTTCTCCAGATCCAAGAGGCATTGGAATTAGAAGGGGCAGTCCAGAGGGAATTAGACTTGAGCAACCCAAAGTAGATCCAATCCACCCAAATGCTCTTATGGTTGGAAACAATCTTCCAGATGAGCTTGAGGATCCCAACCGAATTAGAATTTTAATTCTTCTGGTCCCAAGTCCGCCTTCGGATTTAGGAAGGCAGACCTTGTCCAAGCTGAGGCGTCTAAGGAATTTAGGGGAATCAGAGCCCTTCCAAAGGAAGGAACAAAGAAGACCTTCAAAGGCTTTAATGACAGAGGCGGGGAAGACAAAGATTCCAGACCAATAGAGATACATGGATTGAAGGACAGAGCGAATTGGTGTGAGCCAACCAGCGAAAGAGAGGAGTTTGCCCTTCCAGAGCTGGAGATTTTTCCTAAGCTTGTTAAGTATGGGGTGCAATGATGAGAAGGGAGCCTGGAAGAGATAAGGGGGAGAACCAAGTATTTAACGGGAAGGGATCCCATCGGAATACCAGAGATCTCAGAGAGATGATCATGAACATTAGGGGAGATCCCTGAAAGAAAGATATTGGACTTGAGGAGATTAATATTGAGGCCAGAGAAGGATTCGAAAGATTGGAGGGTGGCCATGATTGTGGAGATAGAAAGGGGGTTAGCCTTGGAAAAGATCATGATATCATCAGCAGAAGCTAGATGGGAGAGGAGAAGGGTTTTGCATTTTGGGATGGGAAAGATGAGGTGGAGGTCAGTGGCAGATTGAATAGATTTGGAGAGGACTTCCAGAGAGAGAGAAAAGCAAAGGAGAGAGAGGATAACCTTGACAAATGCCACGGCCAGAGGGAAAGTATCTAGCCGGGCTACCATTCACCAGAACGGAGAACCTCAGGGTGGAGATGTAGGTTCGGATCCAATGGACGAAAGAGGGAGGGAATGACATTTGGATCAGGGCGTTTGAAATGAAATCCCAATTGATCGAATCAAAGGCTTTATGGATGTCAATCCTGAGGAGGGTGGTCGAGGCAAGGGACTTGCAGTCAAAACCACGGACAATCTCATGGCAAAGGATAATATTGTCAGTGATGCTCCTTCCCGCAATAAAGGCAGATTGATTGGGGCTAACCAGGGAATCAATAACTTTTTGGATCTTGTTGGCGAGAATCTTGGCAATGAATTTGTACAGGAGATTACAAAGGGAAATGAGTTTGAAGTCATTCATAGAGACTGCGCCTTCCTTTTTAAGGATGAGACAAAGGAAGGTGTGGTTGATACCCTCAATTTGGCTTGGGTTGAAGAAAAAACTACACACAGCGGATGATGGTCCAACAAATAGAGAAGAAGCCCATACTGAAGCCATCAAGGCCTGGGGCTTTGTTGGCCTTGTGAGAAAGAATGGCTGCAATGATTTCCTCCTCACTAGGGATGGATTGAAGAAAAGGGAAAAGGTCATCAGGGACAAACTTATTGAGGAGATTGGGGGGGGGGGATAGGAGTGGGAATGTAAGGGGATGGACCGAAGAGCCTCTGGAAATGGGGGACAGCTTCGGACTTGATTAAATCAAGGGAGTGAAGCTCAATCCCCGATAAGGAGATGAGCTTAGAGATGGAGTTAGCATTGTATTTGGCTTTGAGAGAGTGATGGAAATATGCAGTGTTAGAATCTTCCAATTCTAGCCATTTAATATGGGCTTTTTGACGGAGGAAGCTTTCCTCTTGGTCAAGAAGCCAAGAAAGATCAAAGGCAGCAACTTTTTCTTCCTTAGCTAGGCGAGGATTGAGTATGTCAAGCTGAAGTCTGGTCTAAATGGAATGAAGCTTATCTTTACCAGAGGAAACCCGAGAGGAGATGTTCCCAAAGGTGGAGGAATTCCAAAGCTTGAAGGCCAATTTATCGCTCTTAAGCTTTTTGGCAAAAGCAAGGAGCAGGGAGAGGGAGGGGGTAGTACGGATATTCCACACACTAAAGACAAGAAGACGGAAATCAAGATGGGAAATCCACATATCAAAGACCTTGAAAGGTTTAGGGCCAAATGATTGGAAGGGGAGGACATGGATAGAGATGGGGCTGTGATCCGAAATACCTGGGAGACCAAAACAAACATGGGAAGAAGGAAAGGAGTCGAGCCAGGCTTCGTTAACGAGGGCCCTATCAAGCTTGCAAGCCACCTGGTGGTTGCCAGCTCTCCTATTATGCCAAGTAAGCTTGGTACCAGACCATCTAAGATCAGTGAGATTGAGACCATCAATACAGTCATTAAACGAATCCACAGTTTGAGAATCTCTGGGATTACCTCCCTGTTTTTCGTGACTGAACTGGATAACGTTGAAGTCCCCGGCAATTCCCCAGGGTCTAGCACCCACAAAGTTGCCAAAGGAGAGCAGGTCCAACCAGAGGGGAAGTCTGAGAGTGGCTTGGTTATGAGCATAGACTATAGAAAGGAAACATATGAAGGGACCAGAGTGATGGGATATGGAGATTTGAATGGTTTGAGAAGAAGAGGAGAGGCAAGAGATGGTGAGGAAAGAGGGATCCTAGAGAATCCAAATTCTCCCATTAGGGCTGTGGAGGTAGTTGGAAGTAAAGGACCAAGAAGGAGCAATTGATGTGGCTATACGGGGAGCATTGGGCTCCAAGACACGGGTTTCAAAGAGGCAACATAAGTTGGTTTTAGAGGAGCGAATGCGAGATCTAATTTCAACTTGCTTGGCCGAGGAATTAAGGCCTTGGACATTCCAGATGGTCCAAGGAATCATTGGGAACCAGAATGAGAGGGCACTGGACGCTTAGGCAAGCAGTGAGGGGTGATGGGAATGGGGGGGGGGGGCTAGGGAGGTAGTAGGCCTGCAGGAGTAGCCAATGTGGGGGTGTTGCTAGAATTCTTTGAAGATCTGGTGATAATGGAGGTGGATTTGTTTTTGTGTTTATGTTTTCTAAGGTTGGGAGAGGGAGCTTTGGTGTTGGTGGAGGTGGTGGATTGATGATGAGGGTGGTGGTGGGCTAAAATCTCATCCAAGGACCCCCCCTGAGAGACATCCTGGCTTACACAAGTGGACATGGCAGAGGTGCTGATTTGGCGAGTCGCAGGAGCCATGGGGCTATTGCAGGATTGGGGAGGCAGAGCCTCAATGACCTGAGCTTCAAATGATCTTATCTGAGACACAGTAGGCTGCAGGGGAATTGATTCACCATGGTCTAAAGAGCTGAGGTTTGGCTGGCTGTTGGTGGTAAGACCTTCCATTGCAGGGGATCTTTCGGACAGTGTAAGACCTTCCAAGGCATTCAAGGGTGAAGAGCCACTTAGTAAGGAGATTGTTGCAGAGATAAGGCCTTTTGAGGCCACCGGGAACAAAGGAGGACCTTCTGTAGTGGAGGACAAGGAAGTAGATGCAGTGGGATAACTCGGCAAAGGCAGCAGTGGAGAGGCAGTGGTCGGTGCAGCGGCAATACTTGACATTGGCAAGTATGAGGCAGGCACAATGGCATGGAAAGATAACTGGAGGGACGTGACAGGCGGAGAAGGATCACTCAAGTTGTCATCTAGCGATGAGCGGAGCGTGGTCGTAGCATCAGCGGACGGTGGCGAGGCATGCACAAAGAGTATACTGGAGCAACAAGTTCAGTGGCAACAAGATCACCAGAGATTGGAGCAGAGTTAAGAGGAGCAGCGCCGGGTGAGGGAGACAGGTTAAGAGGGTTTAGGATGGATGGGTTGGGTATAGGGTAGGCGGATAAGGAAAGTGGGTTAGAGTTGTTGGGTTGGTTAGATGGGTGGGTTGGGTTATATAGGTTCCTAGGGTATAACGGATAGTCAAATGGGAATTTTGAAAATTTATTTAGAAGATGGATAGGGTGAAATTGATTTAAAGGGATAAAACCCAGTTTAGAGGTGGGCCAGTTCAAATGAGTGGAAGGAAGTTGGTTTAAGGAGGAAAAAGGTGGGTTAGGGATTTCAGACAGAGAATTTGAAATCGAAGGAGGATTTGCGACAGAAGGAAGCGGGAGAAGGGGAGGAAGTGAGGATTTGGGGATGAGCTCAGATGAATCCAACGAAGGTAAATGTCCGGCCTGGCTTTCTGGCAGAGAGGTAACCAATAGAGGAAGATAGTGATTAGAGATAGTAGCGTGGGAGCAAGGCACAACGTCATCTTCAAGGACAGTCGACTCTAAAACCGAGAAAGTGTTATACCCAGCAGATAATAGCATTGAAGGACCAACAGTCCCAGAGGCCTTC
This sequence comes from Macadamia integrifolia, assembly GCF_013358625.1. Lineage (NCBI taxonomy): Eukaryota > Viridiplantae > Streptophyta > Magnoliopsida > Proteales > Proteaceae > Macadamia > Macadamia integrifolia. The sequence goes on from NC_056570.1 coordinate 16,952,826, forward strand.
GACGGAAGAAGCTCAGCAGCCGATTCCAACGGGCAAGATTCCGTCAACAAAGGGTTTCTATTTCTTCTTCATTTGTTTCTTTTGATAGATGGTTCCTTCAAGGCGTTCAACTGAGGGGGATTTGCATGGGGGTCCAAGGTGCCCAGTGATGAAGGTATGGCGGTGTCGACTTGGGCAGTAGGAGGATCCTTCTCCCACAAGGAGGTTTTATGGCCGAAACATTTGCAATACGAGCAAATTGGAGGAACCCATTCGTAGCAGACTTCTTGGACAAATTTGTGACCATCGGCATTAGAGACAGTGATCTTAGAGGGGAGGGTGTGGTCTGCTTGAACTTCATCACAGATTCTAGCAAACGAGAGGCGATCCATAATTTTTATTCTTTTTTCAGAATACAGAGGCTTGCCGATAAGTGAGCCGACTAAGCTGAGGCTTTTGATACACCAGAAATGCAGGGGAAGGTTGGGGAAAGTTACCCACAGAGGGATGGAGGAGGGTTCAGACCGACTGAAAGAAGTTTGAGCATCCCACTGTCTCAAAAAAATGGGTTTCTTCCCAACATACCAGGGGCCTCCATCAATGGCAAAGGCTTTGTCCGATTCAGCATCGAAATTGAAGATGAATGTTCCATTGTCGAGCATGAAGGTAGACACTGAGCAGACTGACTTTCATTGCTTGAGAAGAGAAGATTTTACAATAGAGAAGGGTGGCCTGCTCCCCAAAAAGGTTCCAATGATGCAATTCTTCCATCTAAGGATCTCGAAGTCAAGAAGGCCAGGTGGACAGAGGGTGATGGGGGAGGAGTCTTGGATGGCAGGTGGGTGGAAGAAGAAAGTATGGCCGGCAGAGAGGGGTTTGGAGGAGGAGGGAATGGTGGGGGGTATTAAGGATGCCACCACAATGCACCAGGAGCCGTTGGCAGAGGGGTCAGACGGCTGAGGAAGAGAGGTTGAGGGTAGTAGGTTCGCCAGAGGAGGAGGGGGGCAATGTGGTCAGCAGGGGTAGGCAAGATGTCGGCAGCAGAGGCCGCCGGAAGGGGGGGAGGACATGGATTAAGGGGGAGACAGCATGGTGCTGCTGCCTAACTGTGACTGCTAAGCCATGTAAATCGGTTTCAATATGGATTTTGTGTCAAAGTACTGTTGAGTGTTGACTGTTGAAACTTGAGACCTAGAGATAACTTACAATTATGTACTATCGTTATTTATTTATTTTGGATCCTTTATATTATGTTTTGTTTATTTTAAACTTTTAATAATGTATTTTACATTTTTAATTAGTAACTTATATATCCACTTATGTAGTATGGTTTCAGTCAACGACTCAACGTACATTAGTAAACTTTGGTCAACACGACGACTCTAGGTGTTTTCTCTATAAAACTTATTATGTGAATCGGTTAGAAATATCTAAAATAGGACGTACACAAAAAATAGGCAAAAAACACATTTTGGGGGTCAAAACCAAAGTTTCCACCAAACCGGAAAAATTTCCCTGCTTTCCTCGAAATTTCCCAAATTTCGACCAAAATTTTGGTCTCCCTAAATGTCGAAACCTGATATTTTGAACCTTGGTAGGAAGTACCTTGCTCCGTAGTCAGTGTTGCAGAAGTATCTTAGGTTTTCATGTCTTGTTGGAAGATATGTTTCACGTTGGTGTTCGCTCATCATTGCCATTGTAAGATGTGGATTTCGAGCATAAAGTATTGCTCTAAATTGAATGAGCTTATTTCAGATAAAGAATGTATCTTCCAATGTTCTAATTATTAGTAATTAATAGTTAGATTAATCGAGATTACCTCAATTCGGGTTCAGTTTGTTGTTTTAGAATCATCTTCATGATCGACAACATCAGAACATATTGAGTTCATAGACCGATGAATATACATGATGAACTACATGAACATCGAAATATTTGCATGGCCTATAGTCTATAGGAAGTTTCTTATTGATCTGTTACAGGTTTTGCCATTATTAACCAATTCTTCTGTATGAATCTTGTCGCTGTTATTAATTAGGAAGCTATGTCTAGGTTTTCTTTGCAACCAGGTCAATGGCCTTCACTGTTGAAAATTATTGTTGAATAAATGTATAATGGATTTTCTACCTGTCAGCACAATTTGATACAATGAATCATATATAGGCTTGCTGTTCAGAGGCTTGAGATAACAAAAAATGACTTGCGCAATAGGATTGCAAAGGAGGTAAATCCAAATCTTCCTTTGAATCTATATGCATACTGATTATATAGAACTGGTGTTTACCATATGGATCTATCTACTTTGTCAGGCCAAAGGGAATGCTATCTTACAAGCAAGTCTGGAGAGAAGAAAACAAGCTCTGCATGAACGGCGTCTGGTCCTTGAGCAAGATGTATTCAGTTTTTTACCATTAATAAGATACCGACCTCCTTGTTTTCACTACTTGTGTCTAGTAGGCATATGTGTGTGTGTGTGTGTGTGTATATATATATATATATATATATAATCTATCAGGGATCTGATAATTTGCTCCAAATGTTAGAAGTTAAGCTGTAGCAGGTCCAGATCGCACATGATATTGAACACATTGACATAGCTTAGTGGCTCATAAGTACCCAGTGTGAGGTGATTCCACTCAAAAGTCTAAGGAGTTGAGACAACAGTCTCATCACATTGTTTTACATGTAGCTTTCTCACTCAGGAGCTCATTTTCGTGATTAGGCAAAGTTGATTCCACTCCCAGGGCCTAGGAGTTGATTTATCCTGGAAACTCCTACTGGTAAAACTTGGACTGAGCCCAACTTGAGACTCTCCCAACTCATCTGGATCTTGCATGTTTTTTGTTTTAACATGCAGGAATACTTAAAAGAAGTGTAATGGTTGAGATTTGAATTCAATGAAAATTTTAACTTTCTAGAACCTCTACGACCACACAATGGTACTGTATTTTCTGTTTATGTTATAAGTTTTTGTGTATTTTTGTGTTTCTATTGAATTTCTTTAGTTTGATAGACCATGAGTTCAAAATTTTACTCTCATTTATGTGGCTTAAATGCCTAGAACCTCGAAGTGGTCAAATAGGCTCAATGGCTCATTATCTAGCGTAGAAGTTACATTCCAATGGCTCCTAATATTGACGGATATTGTTTGATTAATGGGTATTAAAATGATAATGATACAAGTTAGATATTAAGGTTGGAAAAACTCTAATCTATGGGATGCAAAATGTATTTTATTTTGATGAGAAATTATGCTTTTATTAAGTTCTAAAGTTTATTCTACTTAATATAATTAAAAGAATTATACAGGAGTGTCTGAATTCATTACCTTTGGTCATATAGACCTATTTTTCCTTCGATGGACCAAAAATGTAATAAAGTAGGTCTTTATGTTTATAATTTTATTTGTTTTACTGATTTGCATTTAGAGACTCAATCTCAATTTTCTAATACCCAGTAAATAGGGCTAACCAGTTGCGGAATCTGATTAGTCATTAGTCTTTGAAATAAGTCCTGTTACAAACAAGAATCTAAGTAATCAAGCCAAGAGAAAACATAGAGAGAGAGAGAGAACTGAACTTTGTGTTGGAGGCAGCCTGCAATGGTTTATTGTTACCTATCGCAAGCTACTCCATATATATATATATATATATATGTCCAATTAGGGGACAAATACCTCTAACCTACTTATTACAATAAGTGAAAAGAAACTAATAATAGTAAGCTAAGCTTGACAGGATTGCCTCTACAGCTTTAACACTCCCCCTCAAGCTGGAGCATACAAATCACCCATGCTCAGCTTGGTACAGCAATGACGAAAATAGGAGCAAACAAAGACTTAGTAAATCTATTTGCTAGCTGATGTGAGGATGAAATGAATGGAGTCTCAACCAGCTTCTTCAACACAGCATCTCGAACAAAATGACAGTCCACCTCAATGTGTTTAGTCCGTTCATGATAAACCGGATTGCTAGCAATATATATCGTAGCTTGGCTGTCACAATACATCTTTATCGTAAGCACAAGAAAACCCATCTCGAGAAGAAGAGATCTAAGCCACATTAGCTCGGCAATAGTGTGAGCCATGGCTCTATACTCTGCTTCAACACTTGACATTGCAATTGTCATATTTTTTGCTCCGCCAGGTAACCAGATTACCTCCAACTAACGTACAATACCCTGTAGTAGAACGACGATCACTGGCTGAAGCAGCCCAATCAGCATCAGAATAGGCAGCTAACTCCATATGCTTATTAGAATGATAAATCAGCCATTTACTGGGGGCACCCTTCAAGTAACAAAGGATCTGAACAGCTGCATCCCAATGAGCTTTTTGAGGAGACTACATGAACTAACTGAGAACTTCAACGGCAAAAGAAATATCAAGCCTAGTAACTGTAAGATATATTAACTTTCCTACCAAGCTCCTGTACCGATGAACATCTGTGAGGGGATCACCATCGTTAACACCAAACTTCTGATGAGGATCCATTGGAACATCCACCAGCTTGGATGCAAGCATCCCAGTGTCAGATAAGAGATCTTGTATATACTTCCTTTGAGGCTAATTGATATCTTCCTTGCTTCTCACAACCTCAATACCAAGAAAAATAGTGGAGATCAGCTAGATCCTTGGTCTGAAAATGCTGCTGTAAATAGGCTTTTACCTCTGCAATACTACCTACTTCATCACCGGAAATGATGATATCATCCACATAAGCAACCAAGACAAACAACTTACCTCCACGTCGACGAACAAACATAGAGTGATCTTTATAGCACTGTGAGAAGCCACACAACGTTACCGTACTACTAAACTTGTCAAAACATGTTCTTGGTGGCTGCTTGGGACCATAAATAGCCTTATGCAACTTGTAAACTCGAGAACTACCCCCTCTGAGCAACATAACCCGGAGGTTGATCCATATACACCTCCTCAGATAAATCACTATTAAAAATGCATTTCTTAGTGTCTAACTGAAATAGTGGCCAAGTAAAGTTAACAACTAGAGAGAGAAGCAAGCGAACAAAATTCAGCTTGGCAACAGGAGAGAGAGTCTCAAAATAGTCAACCCCATAAGTCTGGGTATAGCCCTTGGCAACCAGACGAGCCTTGAGCCACTCAACAGAGCCATCAAGAAGGTACTTAATAGTGTAAACCCAGAGACACCTGACCAAGTCCTTACCAGGAGGCAGATCTACCAAACTCCAGGTGTTACGGGATAAAAGAGCATCATTTCAACATCTATGGTAGCTTTTCAAGCAGGAAGACGAGGGGCCTCAGAGTGATGCTTAGGTATAGTAGTGGTAGACAAAGACAAGGCAAGACTATAAACAGAAGAAGGAAAATGAGACATAGAAATAAACTTATCTATAGGATAGACAACCATAGATTAAGTGTAGGAATCTGTACCTTTACGCAACGGGACTAGTAAGTCAGAAGGTAATGGAGGAGGTGAGCTTCACCAGAAGGCTAGTAGTTGTGGTGAATTCGCGAGAGCAATAGGACACGCATCTTGTTGCACTCTTCTTCCTGCGCTGATAAACGTATAGAGGTGGTGTAGACAAAACAATAGGAGTGTTAGGAAAAGGGACTAAAGCAGGAATAGGAGCAGTAATAGTGTGCCACTCATCCCCAGAGGAGGGAGTTGATTGAGAGAAGTAAGAACTCCCCTCAAAGGTGACATCAGCACACACAAAATACATATGGGAGACTGGGTCATAACATCGATACCCTTTCTGGTGCAAGGATAACCGAGGAAAACACACTTAGTTAACCTAGGGGAAAGCTTATCAGAAGATAAGTGTAGGTTATGGATAAAGCGAACACACCCAAAAACATAGGGAGGTAAATTAAAAAGAAACATGCCAGGAAAAACAGTAAAAAACGGGGACTTGTTAAAGAACAGAGGATGGCATATGATTAATAAAACAACAAGCAATTAATACTCCACACGAAAATTGCTTTGGAACATGATAGCACGTGTAACCTTGAGGAGATGTTTGTTTTTCCATTCCACCACTCCATTTTGCTGGGGAAGCGTAGGAACAACTAGTTTGGTGAATCAACCATAGGCTGCGCAAAAGTAAGAAAATTTATTTTAAACATATTCCAAAGCATTGTCAGAGCGAAAAAACTTTAATAGAAGCACCAAATTGAGTCTTTATTTTATCATAAAAAGTTTTGAAAACTGACAAAAACTATGAACGATCCTGTAAGAGGTACAACCATGTGAGATGGGAATGATCGTCCACAAATGTTAAAAAATAAATAAACCATTCTTGTTCGTGACAAGACACGAACCCCATATGTCCACATGGACTAAAGAAAATAAAGACAGACTACGAGCCACAGAACGAGAAGGAAAAGACACACGATGGTGTTTTCCTTACTAGTAGGCTTCACATTCGAACTTAGACACAAACTTGAAAGCAGGTAACAAATTTAACCTAGGTGAAGCCAAATGTTCTAAACAACAATGCCACTAGAAGGGAGTCACACCACAACAAAGTGACCAGCAATAGAAGCAGGAGCACCACAGTTAAGATAGTACAGTCCGCCCTTTTCACGTCCTCCACCAATCGTCTTCCTCGTGTGAAGATCTTGAGAAACACAATGAGTAGGGAAAATGGTCACACAACAGTTTAAGGACTTTGTAAGTTGACTCACATAGAGAAGACTTAAGGGAAATTCAAGAACATGTAACACAGGAAACATTGAGAGAAGATGTAGGAGAAACTATACCATGGCCAGAAACAAGTGTTGAAGATCCATTAGCACGTATAACAGATGAAGAATGAGAATCATTAGTAAAGGATGTAAAACAAGGAAGACTTACCAGTCATATGGGCAGAGGCCCCGGAGTCAATGATATAGGGAAGAGTAGTAGTAGTAAAGAGAGCATGAGTACCTGCATGAGCTAGAGTTGCTGAAGAGGAAGGCTCAGAAGATGTACCACTGGATGCCTCAAGACTCTGTAATCTCTGTAATATCTGAGTAATATCGTCATGTGAAGGAGTAGTAGAACTACTACCAAGAAAGGGTCCTAGTGTAGAATTGTCACACCCCACCTCCACTAACTTGCAGGTTGGTGACATGGACATGCACCCATGTCCACAATCCATCCAGGATCCACGATGCAGTACTTTAAGTTCATAAATTTATGGAATAATTCTAAGATCACATATTTATAATATGAACAAAATATACCAGCTGGTGATTTCTATTGATATTTATCATAATTACACAAAAATAATGTTTTTACATTGGGATCATAATTATCGTTATACATCTACTAAGTACAAAAAGAATAAAAATTAGAAGATGATACTCCCATCTTCAGCGTGCTCCAAATGCACAGTCATCGCACACGTATCCATCCTCGTGCCCAACCAGTTCCTCATCCTAGATTTCACCTCCATAAAGATCCGGATCCTCAGTCATAGTTTCCGAAAGGTTACCTGAATCAACATCTAAAAATAATGTAACAACGGGGATGAGCTTCCACGAAGCCCAATGAGGGTAACACAAACAATCATGACAATCCAAGATATGCAATAATATAAATATCCATGCCCAACCACATCAATATGAATGCAATGACATGATCCAATTATTATCAAACAAATCTAAGCAACAATTTCTAAATCCAAAGGGGTATAAGTGCTACTACAACATAGGCTGTATCCCCAGTCATGAATGTACGTTATCAATCCCCAAGGATACAAGCTAGTTGCGAGTCAGGAGCATGTCAGTTCCAGAACCACATCGTTACCCGACAAACCCCTATTAATAACCCTCTCATAATACCATTATATCGAATCCAACATCGTATGTGGGGTATACCCATCACCGAATCCAACATCACGTGAGGGTTTGTCACAATATTGGCATCTGCGCACTTCAGTCACCGGAAATCATCCCCAACTTTGATCGTCGGATGAAAGGATTAGCTAATATATAAACCCCTATTGGTAAGGGTCGTAGTACCAGGGTGGTTATCCTAGCCCAATGCATTCTAATATGCCACAACACATTTCAATCACATACACACATACAGCCCTGGGCATGCAGTGCCGTCGGCACCCACCGTTGGCCACCCTGCACCCCAGTCACACACACACACACACACACACTGAGCATGCACTGTTGCCAGCACCAACCGTTGGCCACCCTGCACCCCAGTCACACACACACACATGCATAACCATAATCCACATTCTCATGCCACATTAACACTTTCCACAAAGAACAAGATAATAATATGCAAAATGACATGATTCACCCACATATGCGATATGATGCAAGCATTCCATAAAAGCATATAAAATCCCCTCACCTTGAGTCTTAAACGGTGGAAGGTAGTCGACGGTCTCGTGCCACATGCTCATGTTGCTTCTCGGTTCCACTCCTAGGGTACATAATGTTTTTAGGTTATTCGGTTATCCAAAGAGGAGTGGGACACTAGGACTCATGTCCCAATAAAAGAGGTTTAAAATCAGTCTTTAAATGGTTCACCGGTGGATTCTCACCGGATCATCCACTGGTGAGCATCCACCAGTGGACAAAATCGAAAGGGGTGTAAATCCTCCAATATTTTCACCGGTGGATGGTCCCTACCTTCACATGCTAGCCGGTAGCCATCATCCAGTGAAGTTGAAATCGGGGTTTCCTTGCTCAGATCAGTCCTATAGGCCCTGTGGCCTGTGGCCCCTGTGTATGGTGGTGGAAATGTTTGTTGTTTAGTGGGGTGTCATTTCCCAACTCCATTCTTTCTTTCCTCTTTTACATAGTTTATAGCTTAGGTTTTTTGTGATTTTTAGAGTTGGTTTGTATGTGGGGAACTCACAAACACCACACCTAGCTTAAGTTTAGTGTAGTTATTGAATTTAGTTCAATATAACATCATACCATAGGTTTTAGTGGGAAATTGTAAAGGGTTTGGGTAGAACACTTGTTTTAGGGTTTAGTTACCCCAATTTTTAGGGTTTTGGATAGGGGTGTCATAGGGATTTGTCCTTAGACCCAAGGCTGAGTTAGTAACCTTGTCAAGGTGGGTCTCTTGCTTTAATTTCCCCCTCCTATTATGTAGTCTTTATGGTTGGGTAGGTGGGATTTGGTTAGGATCTCCATTACTTCCAATAAAGAGAAAAATGGGAAGAAGAGAGAGAGAGATTTGTGCGTGTGTGTGTGTGTGTGGAGGCGAGATGAACATATGGGCTTACCTCAAAAATGAAGCCTAAGCCTTCCTCCTTTCCTCCCTTGCTCTCCTTCTCCTCCTTCTTCTTCTTCTTTCTCCCTCTCCTTGTTTCTATTTTGGTAGGAGAAAAATGAGTGGTAAGAGTCCTATTTATAGCCACTTAAGTCCCACTAAGGGTTGTTTGCGGGATTAATGGGTTTGTACCCAACATTGGGTTATTCCACCATTTGGCACTAACGGGCCCACTTTGAGATGTCCTGCCACATTAATCAACTCCCAAACATATTGTTCCATCAATGTGGGTGCATGATCGTGAGGTCTCGGGTCCCACAGCAAAATAACCCGAAACTGGCCTATGCACTCACCGTATGGTGTTCATCGGTGGAGGCTCCATCAACCAGTGAAGGCTGAACTGGTCACTTTGTATGGAGATCTCTCCTTAGGCTGAGTGGGGCCTTCCCCAGTGTTTCCAATTCATGTGTGGCTCGACTTCCCTTCCTTTTCGTGTTTGGAATCCCTTCTAATTATTGAAGCATGGGTAGCAGGTGCAAGTGGGGTCGCCCTTCCTTTCTCGGCAAAAGACGGATAATACCCAATACTTATTGATACTGGTGTCCTCCGGTGCCCGCACCTGAACATTAAAATAGGAAGTTTTAGGGCACGGGTATAACAAGAATCACTAGCTGATACTGTATCATTACCACTATTAGACACTGCATGATTGGCCAATTGGGTTGCCCATTCTGGTTTGCCATGCTTGGCTTAACAAGTTTCAATTGTATGATTAGGTTTCCTACAATGAGTGCAATGTCGATCGGCACGGTCTCTAGTACCTCGACCACCACCACCACAACCTCCCCTAGTGCCACAACCACGACCACGACCATGATCAGCAATAAAAACAGGTTTATCTTTGGAGGAGGTGTTAGATTTACCAAGAGAAGCAATTCGCTGAAGACGAGAGAAAGTATCAACAAGTGTGGGTACGCTCTCACCAACAAGTATTTAACTCTTGACATTCTTCAGATCAGAGTTCAGACCAGCAAGGGACTTGCATACAAAGAGTTCATTGCATTGAGTCTTGAGTTTATTTATATCAGTGGTAACGGGCTAAAATACATTCAATTCCTCAACCAAGCCTTTGAAAGAATTGTAGTAGTCTTGAAGGGACTTATTTGATTGCTGGAGCTGAAACAACTTCTCATACAAGTCATAAACACGGTTCATGTTCTTCTCCTGAGAATATGTATCTTTCAAATCGTCCCAAACACCCTTGGCACTGGTGTGGAACATAGCATTGACAGCTATATCAAGTTCTGTGCTAATGTGCTATTCCATAGCCATAGAGTAATGGCATTCTCTTTCATCCTCTCATTGTAGCTGCCGTCAGTAGCAGGAGGATCAGATGTAAGGACAGTAAGGTACATAAGTTTATCTTGTGCCATGATATAAACTTTCACAACCTGAGCCCATAGTAAATAGTTGGAACTCCCCTTAAGATTAATAGAACTGATGGTCACATTCACTGAATCCGAAGAATGTATAGTCGTAGTAGTGGTACTGTGGTAGTAACAGGGTTGGTAGACTTGTTATCAGCCATAACAGCAAGTACCAAGGTGGCTACAACAATAATCAGCAACAAATGAAGTAAAATCAATCCCAAGAACAAATTCGATTAGGGTTTCAGGGTTTTGACGCCACCATAAATCGATAGGTAATAGTATAGTAGCAGTGTCCAAATAATCAACTATAAAGCATACCAAATTGATGGTAGAGTAGAGCTGGAAGAACAAACCAGCAGTAAGAAGTAGCAGGGAAGACCCTAAATCAGTCCCATGGAGAAATAGATTTCTTAGGGTTTTGATGGGCATCAACTAAGGGAGCACAAATCCTTGTAGAGTTATTTACCAGACGATTATAAGGGAAGAAGATCAGCAACCACAATAGAAGTACCAAATACATCCCACAAAGCAGCCACAGGCATCAACCAAATAGAAGCACCACAATCGATTTAGGGAATCGATTCTTTGATAGGGCATCAACCAAGGGAGCACAAATCCTTGTAGAGCTATTTACCAAAAGATTATAAGGCAAGAAGACCAGCAACCAATAGAAGTACCAAACATATCCCACAAAGCAGCCGCGAAGAACTACAATCAATTTTAGGGAAAGAGCCCTAAAAGTAATCGATTTTTCCTGTGGGAGGAAAATCAGTACAAGGGGTAGGGAGATCTCCAACTTAACATAAGAGCACTACATAAATGGAAAAAGGGGGCTTAATCTATAGTACAGGCAGCAATAGGTGGCTGCACACCACAAGAGTGAGAAACAAGAATCTAAATCAGCAGAAGGGAGAAGGAAAACCCTTGACCTGATTTGTATGGCTTTGATATCATGTTACAAACCAGAATCTAAGTAATCAAACCAAGAGAAAACAAAGAGAAAGAGAGAGAGAGACTACTGAACTTGTGTTAGAGGCAGCCTGTGATGGTGTATGTTATCTATTACACACACACACACATATATATATATATATATGTATATATGTCCAAAAAGAGGGGTAAGTTGGGGGACTAAATACCCCAAACCTACTTATTACAATAATTGAAAACAAACTAATAATAATAAGCTAAGCTTGACAGGACAGAATTGCCCATAGAGTTTTAACAAGTCCAAAGAAGAGAAGGTACACTTCTGAAATCTTGATGGGCATTTACAACTACTGGTATGACTGAATTCCATAGGTCACAATTCCTGTGTGAATCCATATTGCAGAATATCGCAGCTTATGTAATTTGTTTATTATTCTCAAGATTATATAGGAAAGCTGAACTCGTTAAGCTCACCATATTTTACTGTCATTTTCCAGGTCTCTAGATTGCAAGAGCAGTTACAAGCTGAGAGAGATCTTAGAGCTGCATTGGAGGTTGGTTTGAGCATGTCTTCTGGACAGCTTTCTTGCTCACGTGGTATGAATTCCAAGGTTTGTACTCTCTTATTAGAAAATTTTGTAGCTTTACTTTACTGGAATTCTTTATAATGTGCATTTAATCTTGACTCATTTTTCTGGAATTCTTTCTGATCCACTCATCTTTTCTTATGACCAATCTTGAAGACGAGGGCAGAGCTGGAGGAGATTGCTCTTGCTGAAGCAGATGTTGCTAGGTTGAAGCAGAAAGTTGCCGAACTGCACCTTCAACTAAACCAGCAACGCCAGCATCACTTTGGGTCCCTCTCTGATGGATGCGACCGCTATCAACATGTCCAAAATCTTCATTCACAACAGTAAGATGTCTTATTTCTTGTTATCTATATTTGCTAATGGGCATATTTTGCAAGCACTTTCTGTTATAGGATTTTGATCCCTGTTGCATTTATGGAATTCCTGTTTTCATTTCTTATGAATTGTGCTGTCCACGACACTGGGATTGTAAGAGTTTTGCTTATTGACTGAAATAATTAGGTTACTATTTGTATAGTTTGGCTTGTTCTTTCCCCTTCTTTGGATGAAGTAGTGTTCTCCTTTATCTTGTAGTTTACCAAGTAAATTTTGAATTGACAAAAACCTAGTTCAGATTGCATCCAATGGTGCATTATTTTTTCCAATAACCTGCTTTTTGGGATTGTGAAAAATGAGGTAGTGTGTAACCAGAATCTCACATTTAAACAAAATTTTCCTGAAGAATCTGGAGTTCCCGTATTGAGATTTGGATGAAAATCTGAATTTTATGCTTGACATTTGCCAATGTATTTGATAAATATGCTTCTTTTTTTTTTGGGGGGGGGGGGTGGGTATTCTAATCAGCCTAGTGTAGGATGCGTGCATAACTATTTTTCTCATGGAACTGCAAGATAAGCTTATGTTTCTGCTTGTTGACTTTTCCCCCCACATTTACCTTCCAAATATTTGGTGCCTGCAGGAAGTTTCTTCAACAAGATTTTGACATGAACCTTGCTTTTGTTAATCATGAAAGAAAACAAAAAAGTGAGGTAAATCACTTTAAATTCTTATTTGTTGTGTCTCACTTCTATTTCTATTGTTTTTAAAAAGGAAGATGCTGCCCTTCTTTTATCCCCCACACCCCCCCCCACCAAAAAAAATAATAATAATTAAAAAAATGAAAAAGGGGAACTGAAAGATGCATGTGTTTCTCTTAGTGCACTTCATCAATATGGAATATGCATTTTGTTTTCTTACTCAGGGCCTGAGGTCTTGGAGTGAGGTAATAAGCATCTCCCATCTAGGTATGAGCAAGGTTCAAAATATCGGGTTTCGACCTTTGGAGAGACCGAAATTTTGGTCGAAACCAGGGAAATTTTCCCGGTTTAGTGAAAACTTTGGTTTCAACCCCCAAAATGTGTTTTTGTTTTGCCTATTTTTTGTGTACGTCCTATTTTAGATATCTCTAACCCATTCACCTAATTAGTTTCATGGGGGACAAAAAAAAAATATTCTAAAGTCATACTTGTGGTGTCGACCAAAATTTGCTAATGTACGTTGAGTCGTTGACTGAAATTATATTACATAAGTACATACATAAGTTATATTAACTAAAAATGTGTAATACAAGATTAAAAGTTTAAAACAAACAAAACATAATATAAATGATCCAAAATAAATAATAATATTACATAATTATGAGCTATCTCTCAAGTCTCAACAGTCAACACTCAACACTCAACATCAAAAGTCAACAGCCAATAGTCAATTCCAAGTAGTGTCCAAGTATATTCTATAAAAAAAAAATGATTTTTGGGGAAGATGGTTTCGACCTTTTTGGTTCAAGCTCCCTTCCTTCGGTAGATTTGCTATGGATGTGCAAGATCCAAACATAGAATGAAAATTTGATTGCACAAAAGCAAAATCATGAGTGTTTTCCCAAGTTTCTTACTTCACAGACAAGAAATATGGAGAGGGTCAAAATTTTGAAATAAGAAAGCTTGGTTTTCCATTTAAGAAGATCTTATAAACAACGAACCCATTGGTCCACTCGAAAATTTTCACATTTCGGTTGAAATGTAGGAATTTTGATTGATACTGGTCAAAACCAGTGACTTTTAAAAGTCACATGGTATTTGGTATCGGAGTCCTGGGATACCGTGGAAATGTGGGAAATTTCAACGGTATCGGTGGAAACCTTGAACCATGGGTATGTGGACATCAAGTATAGCCATTATATTTTCAAGTAAAGAAGTTATTAATCTAGATTCTTTCATCTCTTATATGCAGAAAATGAAATAATTTAATGGTAGGAGAAAAAGAGTGCAATTTTGAAGTGGCATAGTGACATAAAGATCCCCAGATGTACTAGTATACTGGAACTTAAAATGTGCAAGGGTTTGAAGAGGCAAAATCCATAGATTATGTTCCTGTGCAAACAATGTTTGTTGCCCCATCCGAAGAAACGAAAATAAAACAAATTAGGAAAAGATTTGAAGAATCCTATAAATTCCAGTGCAACTTCCATGTGGTGTGTCTGACACAGGTAATTTGAGTAGTCCAGGTATCAGTGAGATAGTGATTAAAGGGTCACTGTTGCTATTTTTAATTAGCATATGTATCAAAAGTTAAATAAACATGCTGGGAGATGATCCAGGGAATCTGCTCTTTAGCTGAAGCAATTATTTGTCATCCCTTAAATGTCATTCAATGTATTTCTACAGGAGAGCCCATCCAGTGCCGATTGGAGAAACATCAAGGATCATGTATTGCCATCTGCTAATAGTAGCAGGCACCTTTTACGAAAGCAGTGTGTGGACTCGTCAAGCCTAAGTGATTCAAAAAGTGCAGAGGCATCTGGCATTTCTGTAGATGAGCTTTGTGGTGTTGATTCTGGCACCGCCTATTCCACGTTAAGAGCAGCAGAGGTAGGATGGCCATCCAACAAGTAGTTACTCTTAAAAATTCTCTGGTTGTTGAAATTACCTGTATAGTATATGCTGATGATGAGGAACTCTTGGGTTGTATGTAACAGGGGATGGAATATCAGAGGCATCCATATGCAGCATCTTCAGCTTTGGTGGAATTGACAACACGTCTTGACTTTTTCAAGGACCGCCGCTCCCAGCTCATGGAACAGCTCCACAACCTTGATTTGGGTTATGGGACAGCCTCTTCACATAGCTTGACATACAAACCATCCTCCTCTCCATGGAACAGTCCAGGATGATAGTATCTGTGAGATAAAAAGTTTCTTCCTGCCTTTGTATATCCTTGATACTATTGCTTATATATCTATTGTAATATGTTCTTGTTATTTTGAAATTTTCCTTTTCTTGTATTCCCCCCAACCCCCTTTTTTTTCCCTCTTTCCACTGCTGAGAATGTCTTTTGGAGTGCCGTACGGGGCACTATTTTGGTTATTTTTCCTTTCCCATGTTTTCCAGGTCAGAATTGATTTAGCATAAAAGTCTTCCTTGTATCATTGTTGCTTGGGAGTAATTTTTTTACACGTGAGAGAGTACTGTGATGCAACAAACAGGATAGAGCAGCCTGCTTTTTCTTGTAATTTGTGCTCTCGTGTTCTATGGCCATATTGTGATTAATATGGAAAAGGTCCATTATCAGTGGAAAATTTTCTGCTTAAAAATTGATTCTTCAATTTTCATTTCATGGCCATTTAATTCAAAAACACTGATTCGAAAAATCGGCATTATTTTGTTTTAGCTTAAGATATATAGACAAAATGAAGTCCTTTTCTGTGACCGTTGTGCCATGGTGTCCAAAAGATTTTGGACAAGAGATCGCGGCCTGGTTGTGTGGCCTGCACCATGATGGGGGCCAATGAATGTGCATAGGAGCATCAACATGTGTTGGATTTTTATTATGAACAAGAGATCACTGCCTTGTCATTTGGCTTGCAACATGATGAGGACCAATGAATGTGCATAGGAGCATCAACATGTACCGGATCTTTTATTTAATGGGAGTGGGGTAGTAATTTCACACTCCTGTGTGTAGGTGTAGGGCCACGTATCCGGGCATCTTCCCATTTCTTACAAAAAAGAAAAGAAGACGAGTTCGAGGCCCTCTTTGGTATCATTTTTTTTTTTTTTTCTGATTTTTTGTTCACAAAAATGGTTTTGGTTGCATTTGGTTTCATTTATGGAGTTTGTTTTTATTTAAAAAATATTGGTAAAACATAAAAACTAAAAAGAGATCAAGAGTCATTTATGTGTTTTGGTAAAAAATGATTTTAATTTATTTTTGCGTTGGACTTTAATAAACATATGCTTAAGGTTCAATATGGAGGGGTAAAGTAGTTATTTGTTTTGTAATTAGAAATCCGAGTCCCTTGCCCCCTCTTTCTCAGTCCAAAGTGGAGAAAGAGAGTTACAAGAAAGATGGGTGAAGGGAATTTCTTCACCCATTTCTTTAAAAAACTATTTTACACATAGAGATATCAAACTATTTTTCACAAAAAATCATTTTAATCAAGTAGTTACCATATCATTTTTATGTTTTGATAAAAAAAATGGTTTTTTAAATAAATAAAAAAAATATATATATGTATATATATATATATTTAAAAAAAAATTGATACCAAAGAGGGTCTGAAGTCTAGTTGTATTAATTTATGGATCATAAGGGGAAAATTAAGATGGTGAAGACTCAAGTTAGGGGTGTCAATTCCTAAACCGAACCGGTAAAACCGGCCGGACCGAACCGATAACAACCCGGACCGAATCGAACCGAAGCCTTATTGGTTCGGTTCGGTTTCGAGTATTGCAACCCCAAAACCAAACCGAACCGCACTGAAAACCGGATGAACCCGAAATCAAACCGAAACCGGCTCAAAACCCGGACCGAAACCGAAACCAAACCGGTAAGAAACCGAAACACTCCAAAATTCATTAAAAAAATCAAAATTTGCATAATTTTGTATACATTTGTATGGAAAGTCGAATCCAAACTAGACCAAAAACCAAAACCAACTCGGTTACAAATCGATTTAAGAAATTGAAGTTCAACAGTTCATCATTTGGTTGTTTCCTAATGGCTTCATACTGGTTTAAAAAACCGATCCAAACCGAAATGAACCTAATAAAGCCAAACCGGTACCAACCCGAACCCAAACCGCACCGAAGCCGACACCGGACCGAAACCGATAAATCCTTAATGGGTCGGTTTCAGTCACTTCCAAAGTCACACCGAAACCGGTGGAACCGGACCGAAACCGCACCAACCCGGACCGTTGACACCCCTAACTCAAGTAAAGACCAGAGGAGGTTACCCCCCTGCCCCTCACCCCGCCTTTCCCCCCGCCCCCCTTTAACCTCATTTGTGTCAATAGAGAATCGACAACTACTCAAAGCTTTTTCTTTGTAGCAAGATTTTATGGATGGTCCCATCCATAGGATATCTATGGGTGGCCCTCTTAGTGCCATGTGGTTTGGTTACGCGATAATTTTGAGAAGCGGAAATCTATAAATGGTTTGGATTGGGTATTTGTCAAAGTATATGTTAAATTCAATTTTGTACTATCCCATTCTTTATCTTGCATCTTGGAATTTTTTTTTTAATAATGTTTTTTTTTGGGGAGTGCTTTTTTTTTTTTATATATATTGTTTTCTATGGGGGAGTGCAGCCTCCATCTTATCTCTCATTGTGTAACTGGGTTGATCAATGCGTTTTATACCTTCAAGATAAAACTACTCAATAACATAAGTGTAGTGCACTCCAATATTTGCTTATCTCGAATAAGACTCCAAAAGTTAGTAGCTTGCAAGACTTGTACCAAGATCAACATGGTGATGGTATTTAAAAGATCACTGCCAAGGCCAACATAGACTATGAGAAGATTTTCCGTGATACGTGTTCCATGATCATATTTGTTCTCTTGACGTGGGTCATGATGTTGACAATTGTAACGTCTTGGTCAACTCTGAATAACTGTCCACAAAAACATCACCAAGCTAAGGGTGTCAATTTGAAACCAAAATTGAAATCGAATATCGAATCCGAAATCAAATATCAAATCTGAAATCGAGTCGAATTAGTTGAACTGAACCAAATCAAATTAATTCGGTTTCATATCGATTTTAATTTTGATATTTTAACTCGGTTTGGCTCGATTTTGGTTTTAGCCTAGGAACTGTCGGTTCCAATCGAAATCGAACTGAACCACCTATTAAAGATAGAAAAAGACCAGAATCAATTAAGTGTTCCAATGCAATAGTAAATAGTAAATACCAAAAGTCAAGAGTAGAGAACCCTGAGGTAATCAATCACCCCCACAATGGCACTAAAACACTTCTCTGCTTTTTATTTTTTTTATTTTTTTGGTTAAACCCCATTAACTTCTCTCCGTCTCTCTCTCCTCCCATCTTTGACCGTTTCAAACGTTTCTCCCAAATCGATTTCCTAAACCCAAATTGGAACCAGATTATAGAACCGATTTTGAATCGAATCCAAACCGAAATCAAGCTGATTTGGATTGAGTATCCAATTGTAGAACCAACTTGGTTCTCGATTCGGTTTCAGTTCTCATCATCGCTCATATGAACCAAACCGAAACTGAGCCAAAAAATCAAAACCGAACCGATTGATAAGCTTACACCAAGCTCCATAAATTTCCATAATTAATTAGGTTTTCCTGTCGTCCAAGCATACTACCAGTCACAAGTTGTATTATGTTTAGTGGTTTGAAAGTTCTTGTAATAACCCCTATTTCAAGGCCTTTTTGGATATCTTCCGAAAAATACTTGGTTTGAAGGTGTCTTCATAAAAAAACATAGGTTTTTTAGTCTTTTAACCATAGCAAAAATAATCGGATCATTTGGAGTCCAATTAAATGATTAATGTCATTTTTATTGGACAGGGTTTAGAATCAATGACAACATTGTGCTCAGTTAAATGACATTCATCCAGTTTGAACTGTTTAATTGACTACATGTTAAGCCGAATTAGACAATAGATATTTCTATACATATTTTAGATACATAAGTCTATTTTCAAATGCCACCGAAATCATCTCATTTGGAGGGTAAGATAACTTTAATTTCGTACAAGGTGTCGATTAGATAACTTTAATTTCGTACAAGGTGTCGATTCTGAAAATTGTCTTCAAATGTTTTAAACTATAAGCACCATTTGGTTTACAAGTTAGTGTGTGGTTTCTTGTTCTATATTCTTCTACCTTTCCAAACAGGCCTTAGGCCCTTAACTTAAAATGGGACTTAATGGTCCGTTTGGGGAACTATTTTGTTAGTTCATTTCAGTGGCAATTATGCAACTAAACAATGCTTTGTTAAAGTAGTTACCTACAAAAGTGGGCAGCACACAAGTCAAATTGATTTATTCCTGATGAGAAGACCTGATAGAATGTTGTTTAATGATTGTAAGGTTATACCTTCGGTCAATCACCAAAGGCAAGGGGAACCACTATTTGCCTACTGGACCCATCGATTCTTTTGTATAGTATGGGGGCCGGTCACAGCAGGGCATAGCCATTCCCAGACCTAGCAGCAAATGGCGAGCCGAGCCTGAATTCAAACTTGACCAGACTCTTCTTTGTTTGAGCTGCTCCCACGCACGTAGACCGGAAGATATCAGTTGTCCTAGACTGGAAAAGTATGTAGATATCTATCTTCATGGGACCGAGAAGGGAGTCTCAATCAATCTTTTCTAGGATTGGTGGTCTTGGATATGTACCTCGATACGAGGAAATGCAAGAAGACACAACAAATCTTTCCTAAGATAAAATGGGGGCGACTACAATTAGCGCTCCTAAAATCTTTATTGATAAAGTGGTGCCACAGAGTAAGTGGGATTTTGACGGAGATATTAATGAGATGTGGACTGAGATGACGACGTAGTCCATGCGGTTGTGGGGTCAGTATGGGCCCCGAGGATTAGTTAGGGCGAAGGCTTGGATACACGTCGTTAGAAAAAAAAAATGATGACCTATATTAAGAAAGTTGCTAAAGAAGTTCTAAGGAGCAAAGGGTGTGTGCCAAACTCCCAGAGAGACTTAGTGGTGGGATGAGGAGGTCTAGGCTGCTATTAAATCTAAGAAAGGCTATTTTAAGACTTGGCAAAGGGCCAACGAGATAGAGGATAAAGTAAGATATTACTCAGTCAGGAATGAAGCTAAGAAGATTGTGAGGAAAGCAAGGGCAAAGAAATACGATAACCTCTATGAAAACCTTAATACAAGATAATGAAAAAAAAAGATACATAGAATAGCAAAAATAAAGAAAAGAATAAGCAGAGATATGGACTATGATAGATGCATTAAAAGTGATGATGGTAGGGTACTTGTACGGAATGGGGACATTATAAAGAGATGGGGTGATTATTTTGACAACCTACTAAATGAAGAGACCGTGACTGGTAGGATGGACTCGAAAGTTAAATGGGATAGACATCAAGCCAACACTCCTCATGGAAAACTACAACATGTTGGGGTTACTAAAGTTAAAGAAGCCCTACGAAAGACGAAAGTAGGTAAAATATCAGGCCCAGATGAGATCCCGATTGAAGTATGGAAGAGCCTAGGAAAACTGGGAGTATCATGGCTAACCAAACTATTTAACAAGATTGTGAGTACAAAGAGAATGTCAAATGATTGGAGGAAAACATTGTGGTTCTTATTTAAAAAAAAAAAAAAAAAAAAAAGGTGATATCCAAAACTTCAATAATTATAGAGGCATAAAATTAATGAGTCACACAATGAAACTATGGAAAAAGGTTATTGAAGCCGTTATGCAGTGAATATTTTAGGAACATCAAATATGCTGTAAGCCATCACATATAAAATTTTGAGAGTTTTCTGAATCTTTAGGTATTTTTTATAAATACTAAGATAAAAATTTTGTTTCAACCATAGATGGAAAATCAAGTTTTGAGTATTTTGACTCCTTCTTTTTTCTTTTTTTTTTTTTTTTTTTTTTTTTTTTGTGATGTGAGCCTTTTCATGTAATCTCGGCCTTCGGGCCTTTTTAATGAA
>NC_056570.1:16973975-17013830 GCF_013358625.1 Macadamia integrifolia
CCCCCTCCCCCCTCTTCCCTCTTCAAATAAGGCCGTGAGAGAGTCAAGGAGATCTCGTCAAGGTAAAAGTCATAACAAACTTGGCCAATCTAGTCAACTTTTAGAAAAAAACATAAACCCGTCATTTGAGTTGAATAAATTAGAGAAAGAAAACTGTCAATCTAGTGCAAGCAACACAACGTACAACGGCGAATGGATCAGTGCGCAAGAGTACAGCACACGAGGAGGGCAACGTGGTCTTTTCGTCCTACCTGTGTCTGGGCGTAGGCAACTTCTGGTTATATGTTATTCATTGTCTCAAGGGGCACCTGAATTCACTAGTTCAGGAAAAAAATCGTCTGCAATTCCGATCTCGTACAATTCCGTGCAATACCACCTTCAGGGGGTGACACGTGTATTGATACCAATCCAATGGTCCAGATTTGATTTAAATACCTCTTCACTGATTTAATGTTTTATTAGTTGTACCAGATCTGGACCATTGTATTGGTATCAATACACGTGTCACCGCTTGAAGGTGGTATTGCACGAAATTGTACGAGATCGGAATTGCAGACGATTTCAACCCACTAGTTCAAGTTCTTGATAAACGAAGGAGGAGCGCAGCAGCTTTTACGACTTCAGAAAAGGAAGGATTATCGTTATTGAGGGTTTTAATCGAGGTTTATCATCATACTTGGCAGACCTGGTCAGTGCCAATGAATCTCCATTGGAGCTTATGGAGTTCTCCAATGGATTCAGGTGACGGCTGGTCTTCGTAGGCATGACGTGAATGTCAAGAACAAATATTTCAAGAACATTAAAGAATATCTAGGCTTCTGTAAATTATTCTTTGGGGTAGTACTGATCAAAGATGACACCAAAGAGGCCTCGTCTATATACTTTATTCTCCTGGAACGACAACAACCGACCCAGAAGATCCAGAAGAACATTAACGACATATCCTTTCCATGATGAATCTTTGAGCTTAAATTCATCATCAATGGCTGAAGAACACATGACTCTTTGTTTATCTTTAGCAGAGAAGCTCAATAGGCGAGGCCTGGTTTCTGCTGCACAGGGAGTCTTGGAGCGCATCATCAAGAATTCGATGTCGAAGCAACCTGTAATTGACGCTATTGACTTCGCGGTTTTGCGTGAATTGCAGTTTAATGTACAGTGCTATAGCTTGATTCTGCAGAAGTTCCTGTGTTTCGGTCAGCCTCAACTAGCTGCAGAGTTTTTCATTGATAAAATCACAAGTAGAGGTATTGTTCCCACCTCATCAATGCTAAACTCGGTGATTATATGTTACTGTAGGATAGGAGAATTAGGGGAAGCGATTATACATTTTGACCAACTCATTCGGATGGGTTATTTCCCTGACAAGGAAGCTAGCAGTTTGTTGCTTCGGGAGCTCTGTATACAGGGAAGATTACCAGAGGCATTTGATCTTTATGTCCAAATGTTTCGGTCTGGAGAACATCCCTTCGTTTGGTGCTATAATCTTCTGATTGATGGGTTGTGCTTTAAGGGAAACTTAGATGAAGCCCTCCAAGTATTCTACTTAATGCTCCAGTCAGGAACTCGTCCCACAGCTCGTTTGTACAAATCATTGCTGTATGCTTTCTGTAAGAGTGGTCAAGTTGAGAAGGCGGAGTTCCTATTGAGAGAAATGATATTGCAGGGCCTCCGTCCAGATCGTCTGATGTACACTTCTCTTATTTATGATTATTGCAAAAAAGGGGATATTGAAATGGCTAGGAGTCTTTTTCGAAGAATGCAGGGCACAGGCTGTGAACCTGATATTTATGCTTACAACACATTAATTTATGGACTTGTTAATTTAGGTGATGTTGATTCTGCATGGATGCTCTATGAACAGTTGAAGGGTAATGGATTGCAACCCAATGTGATAACATACGGCATTTTGATTAATGGATACTGTAAGGATCGGAATCTAGATTGTGCGATGACCCTTTTTGACCACATGCGTGTAGCCCCCAATGTGCATTGCTATACATGCTTAATCTCTGCCTTATGTAAGGAGGAGCGGTTTGCAAATGCATATAAATTGTTTAATAGGATGCTGGATAGTGGCATCACTCCTGATCATGTGCTGTTATTGTCTTTAACCAAGAGCTACTCAAAAAGCCGTGAACTTCTTCTGGCTTTCATGATTTTGAAAACAATGGCTAAGAATAGTTGTGATATAGATATTGATCTGTTTTCAAACTCTTCTACATCTGGTCCAAGCAAGGATATGGAGCATAATCTTGAGCTTATATTTAATGGGATATTGACGAGCAGTATGTTGCCTTCCAATATGGCTTGTGACATTCTCATAATTGCCTTGTGTGCACGGGGGAAAACTGATTGTGCATTGTCTTTAATGGGTAAGATGCTCAGTTATGGATGCAAGCCTTTGCTTTCTACTTACAATTCCTTGATCAAATGTCTTTTCCAGGAGGGCTGGGTTGAGGGTGTGAAGTCCCTCGTAAGCCTCATGCAAGATCAGGGTGTATCTCCTAACCTAGCTACTTATTTGATTATGGTGAATGAATACTGCAAGTGTGAAGATTTGGTGTCCGCCTTTGAGCTCTTGAAGCAAATGGATGAGAGGGGACTGACTCCTAGCGTTGCTATTTATGACTCAATTATAGGTTTTTTGTGCAAAGAGAAAAGATTGGTGGAGGCTGAGACTGTCTTCATGAAAATGCTTGATGCTGGTGTGGTTCCAGATGAACCTGTCTTTTGCAAAATGATTAATGGCTACTCCAAGATTGGAAGAGCAATTGATGCTTGTCACTGGTTTGATGGAATGATAATAGAGTTTGGCATTCAACCTAGTTCTCATTCTTATACTGCACTAATAAATGGACTTATAAAAAAAAAGATGACTGAGAAGGGATGTCTATATCTTGATAAAATGTTAGGAGATGGTTTTGTGCCAGATACAGTGCTTTACACTGCTCTAATCAACCAGTTCTGCAGAAAAGGAGATGTTGGCTTTGCTCTTAGCTTATTCAATCTCATGAAAAGGAACAATATTAAACCTGATCTGGTCACATATATATCATTGATCTGTGGTATTTGCAGAAACAGCTCATTTAGGAGTAGAAGATACTGTGTTCTAGATAGAAGGTTCCAAATATCGAAGGATAGGCTGTACTGTTTGCTTAATCAGAAAACCCAATTGCCAAGAGATTCTTGCAATTCCTTTGACGATATAAATTATGTAGCATTACTAATACAAGAAATGAAAGCTATTGGACTAGTTCCCAATTTGTACCACCATAATGGCATCATAACAGGTCTTTGTCGGGCAGGTAGCATGCAAGATGCATATGAACACCTTGAGTTTATGCAGAAATATGGTGTGAGACCCAATCAGGTGACGTACACCATTTTAATTGATGGAAATATCAGAGCTGGTCGAATGGATCATGCTATAAAATTATTCAACATGATGAATGCAGATGGTTTGGTTCCAGATAAGGTCTCATATAACATGATGATTAAAGGTTTCTGTAGGGCAGGAAGAGTACTTGATGCTTTAGCACTATCTTTTTCAATGCGTAAGAGGGGCTTTGTACCAAGACATTTCTTTAATGGGAATCTAGTATACCATCTTTGTCTCAGTAGTTTGAGCAATTTTGCCTTCAAAGTGTTTGAGGAAATGTGTATCCATGGCTACGTACCTCCCTGTTTTACTTGTAACTTGTTGCTTTGTGTTCTATACGAAGAGGACAAACTGCATGAAGCTTATAAGGTGTTTGATGTGATGCGTAAAAGAGGGAGAAATATAGATGAAAGATTATGGAGACAGTTTGTTGAAACATGTTATAGGCGAGGGGAGTCTGACTTGGCTACCATGATTGAGGAAATTGCTCACGGAGATGAGTGCTAATTTATCATAGACGGTGCAGGACTTCCGCAAGGATTGGTGTAATGCATTTCCATTGGGGTAAATTATCATTCTTTATTTATGCAATTTACTCAGATTCTTTTCATGCACCTTAGTTATTCTTACTGATTTATGATTAATTAGACAGCAATGTATCAAGTATCGGTAACTAGAAAAATTATGTGGATATAGGAGACGTCTTGAAGGGATCAAAGAGATGCTGTATACACTTAAGATGTGCATGGATCCATGCAACAATAGTGTTTTAAGTATAACAAACCATAAACAGACAATAAATAGATAATATTATTAACAAAAACATATTTGTATGTGTTGAGGATTCAAACCCCTTTCATCAAATCGACAATGGAAAGCTTACTTAGTACAGGAACAATAAAATATTTTATGGACAACTTCGTAATTTCAGATCATTTAAATATATATCAAAACCAAAATATCCCTATTTATGCAATTTTTCTAATTTCCAAACAATACATAAAATTCAAAGGGGGTTTATCGTAAGTTACATAAAAAGAGGGGTTTAGATCTGAAATATTCTAGTTTCCCCCTCCCCCCTTAATATTAATTTCATATAGGGTCTTTTCTGTAAAATAAGTTTAGTTTCTGAACCATTAGGAGAGGCCAGAATAAAATCAAGGAGGAATACGTACTGAATGTTGAAGGCAGGGACTTTTCCGAAATTTTAATTTCAGAATCAGGTTTGTTTGGTAAAGAAACTGTAATAAGAGGGATTCTTAGAAGAAATTATGTTCTTGTTTGTAGGAAACAGAATTTCTATCTTCTTCAACATCACAGTAGTTAGGTTCAAACAAGGATAAAACAAGAGGAAGAAGAAAAATTCAATAACAGTGAAATAGACCCATGAATCCGACTATCTTTTGCACTCTTATGCACCAGTCTAGGTCATTTTCACCTCTTTTCCCATCCACCATCATGAAAACCACAAATCAGCAAAAGTCAAGCAAAAAATATGAGGATTTCGAAAATAAATTCTCTTGCAGGTTTAGGAGTTTGATCGACTCTTGGGGTAATTTTTATTTTTATTTTTATTTTTTTCACCTTGATTTCCTCATGCATCTGAGTCTTTTCTTGCTTTAGAAAGTGATTCTGAAGGGAAGAACTGAATCCACTACTTGGTTTTGCAGGGAATGCCAAAAACAGGGAGGTAGCTCATTACAACTGGGTTTGTATCGAAGTGTTCAACCTGTCGCGGATCTTCTCAACTTAGATGGGTCAATACAACTTGGAATTCATAAAGGTATGAGGCGTGAAAGGGAAATAGATTAGGTTGTGGAATGATATGACTCTTTATAGCTTGGCTGTGGCCCTCTGCATGGCTAGTGCCCTCCAAGCGGCAGCCCTCATGCCGGCAATGCTCCCTAGGCGGCTGGATAGATGAGAGAAGAGATGTTTGTTAGGGTTTCCACAAAGCCTAACTGGATTTTACTTGGTTGTCCTTGCTTGTGATGGATTTCCTTGCTTTGTTTTTAAGCACATTTGGACTTTTGTGATGTTTTGGGCTTGTGAGCCTTGAAGACCTTTAGGCCTTGGATGTAGTCCTTTGAGTTGTGGGCTTCTTAGCTCCTGTCTTTTAGCCCATGTGGGATTTTGTTACCCTTTTAGGGGTTTGTATCCCCTTTCAGGGTTGTAATCTCCCTCCTCTTTTTCTTTAATACATTTATTTAACCACACATGAGTGTCTGAGTACATAACCTTTGATCATACACGCCTAGTTTTTCCTTTTCTTTTTTTGCCTTTGATGGACCAAATATGTAATAAATAGGTCTGTATGTTTATAATTTTATGGGTTTTCCTGAAGTGCATTTAGATTCAATCTCAATCTTTAATACCCAGTAAATATGTCTAACTGGTCACTGGACTCTAATTAGTCATTAGACCTTGAAATAAGTCCAAAGAAGAGAACGTTCACTTATGAAATCTTGTTTCAACAGTTGCAACTACTGGTATGACTAGCTACTTTAAAGTTCAATCCTGTTCAGTATCATATCCTGTTCTACAATCGGACTGAATTCCCTAGGTCACAATTCCTGTTGTATCCATATTGCAGACATCGCAGCTTGTGTGATTTTTTAATTATTCTCAAGATTATATAGGAAAGCTGAATTTGTTAAGCTCACCAAATGTGGCTGTCATTGCAGCTTTCTAGATTGCAAGAGCAGTTACAAGATGAGAGAGATCGTAGAGCTGAATTGGAGGTTTGTTTGAGCAGTCTTCTGGACAACTTTCTAGGTCATGTGGTATAAATTCCAAGGTTTGTACTCTCTCTTATTAGAAAACTTTGTTAGGTTTAGTTTACTGGAATTCGTTATAATTTAATCTCTCTCTTGAATTTTCTTGGCTTAATTGACTGGAATTCTTTCTAATCCACTCATTTTGCTTATGACCAATCTTGAAGACGAGGGGTGGAGCTGGTGGAGATTGCTCTTGCTGACACAGATGTTGCCTTGTTGAAGCAGAAAGTTGCAGAACTGCATCTTCAACTGAACCAGCAACGCCAGCGCCACTTTGGGTCCCTCTCTGATGCATGCGACGCTATCAACATGTCCAAAATCTTCATTCACAACATTAAGAAGCATTATTTCTTGTTATCTGTATTTTTTAATGGACTGATATTTTCAAGTTCAAACCTGTTCAGTATCGTATGCTGTTCTACAATCAGACTGAATTCCGTAGGTCACAATTCCTGTTGAATCCATATTGCAGAATACTGCAGCTTATGTGATTTGTCTATTATTCTCAAGACTATATAGGGAAGCTGAATTCGTTAAGCTCACCATATTTGACTGTCATTTTGCAGGTCTCTAGATTGCATGAGCAGTTACAAGCTGAGAGAGATCTAAGAGCTGCATGGAGGTTTGTTTGAGCATGTCTTCTTGACAGCTTTGTTGCTCACGTGGTATGAATTCCAAGGTTTGTACTCTCTTATTAGAAAATTTTGTAGCTTTATTTTACTGGAATTCTTTATAATGTACGCATCTTTCTTATGACCAATTTTGAAGATGAGGGCGGAGCTGGAGGAGATTGCTCTTGCTGAAGCAGATGTTGCTAGGCTGAAGCAGAAAGTTGCCGAACTGCACCTTCAACTAAACCAGCAACGCCAGCATCACTTTGGGCCCCTCTCTGATGCATGCGACTGCTATCAACATGTCCAAAATCTTCATTCACAACAGTTCTTATTTCTTGTTATCTATATTTGTTAATGGACATATTTTGCGATCACTTTCTGTTATAGGATTTTGATCCCAATTGCATTTATGGAATTCCTGTTTTCATTTGTTATGAAATGTGCTTTCCATGACACTGGGATTGTAAGGGTATTACTTATTGACTGAAATAATTAGGTAACTATTTGTATAGTTTGGCTTGTTCTTTCCCCTTCTTTGTATGAATTAGTGTTCTCCTTTATCTTGTAGTTCACCATGTAAATTTTGAATTGAGAAAAACTAGCTCAGATTGCATCTAATACTGCATTTGTTTTTTTCCCTCAACCTGCATTTGGGATAGTAAAGGGTGTACCCGTTGCACGAGGCTCCTGCATGTGAAATTGAGAGTTTAACCTTAACCTCGCATTTAAATGAATTTTTCCTTTAGGATCTGGAGTTCCAGTATTGAGATTTGGATGAAAATCTGAAATGCATGCTTGACCATTTGCCAACGTATTTGATAAACATGCTTGTTTTTGTATTCTAATCAGCATAGTGCAGAATGTGAGCATAATATTTTTCTCATGGAACTGCATGATATGCTTGTTTGTACCTGCTGACTTTTCTCCCTCCCCACCCCACCCCAAAAAAACAAAACACACACACACACACACGTTTACCTTGCACATTTGATGCCTGCAGGAAGTTTCTTCAACAAGATTTTGGCATGAGCCTTGCTTTTTGTTAATCATGAAAGGAAACAAAAACATGAGGCAAGTCACTTTAAAATTATTTTCTTACTTGTGGCTCACTTGTATTTCTATTGCTTTTAAAAATTGGAAGATGCTGGACCTCCTTTCATCCCCCTAAAAAGGAATAAATTATATATATAAAAAAAAAAAAAAAAAGGGAACTGGAAGACGCCTGTGTTTTACTTAGTGCACTTATCAATATGGTAAAATGAATTTGGGTTTCTTACTCACGGCCTGAGGGGCTTGTCTGGCTTTTGTGTATCTATGCAAACTTCAGATTTTTTTCGTTCCGCTATGTTTGATGGGTTTTGGTACCTGTGTTAGGTGCTTGTTAAGTGTCCTACCTGTGTGACAGTTAAATCTTAGAATAAAGGGTGTGAGGTGATAAGGATCTCCCATCTTGATTTGAAGACATCATGTATAGCCATTATATTTTCAACTGAGGAAGTTACTAATCTACATTCTTTCATTTCTTATATGCAGAAAATGAAATCGTTTAATGGGAAGAAAAAAGATTACACAATTGTGAAGCAGCGGCGACGACGTGACATAAAGAACCCCAGATGTAATAGTATACTGGAAGTTAAAATGTGCAAGGGTATGATGCGAAGTCCTTAGTTTTGTTCCTGTGCATACAATGTTTTTGTGCCCCATCTGAAGAAATGAAGATAAAACAAATTAGGAAAAGATTTGAAGAATTCTATAAATCCCATTGTAATGTCCATGTGTCGTGTCTGAAACAGGTAGTTTGGTAGTCCAGGTATCAATGAGGTGGTGATTAAAGGGCTCACTATTGCTGTTTTTAATTATCATATTATCGAAAGTTAACTAAACATGCTGGGAGATGGTGCGGAGAATCTGCTCTTTAGCTGAAGCAATTATTTGTCTTACCTGAAATGTCATTCTTGATATATATATATATATATATATATACAGGAGAGCCCATCGAGTGCAGATTGGAGGAACATCAAGGGTCAAGTATTGCCATCTGCTAGTTGCAGGCACTTTTTACGGAAGCAGTGTATGGATTTATTGGCCCAAACCCTCTGCTTCCATCACAGATCTCAGAAAACCTCCCATTTAGGTCGCCATCAAAATATGTCAAAGCGGGTCATTCTTCAAAACGGGTCAAGAATTCGAGACAAACTAAACAGAATATCAGAGGCATCCATACGCAGCATCTTCAGCTTTGGTGGAATTGACAACACATCTTGACTTTTTCAAGGACTGATGCTCCCAGCTCATAGAACAGCTTCACAACCTTGATTTGGGTATGAGACAGGCTATTCACATAGCTTGGCATACAAACCATCCTCTCCATGGCTAGTCCTAGATGATACAGTATCAGTGAGACTAGAGTTTCTTCTCGCCTTTGCATATTCTTGATACTATTGCTTATGTATCTGTTGTAATCTGCTTTCTTCTCTTGTATTCCCCCTTTTTTTTTCTTCCCACTGCTGACAATGTCTTTTGGAGTGCCATGCTGGGTAATATTTTGGTTATTTTTCCTTTCCTGTGTTTTCCACCTCAGAATTTATCTAAGCGTAAGAAGTCTTCCCTCCTTGTATCATTGTTGCTTGGGGGTAATTTTATATACTTTTTTGAGTACTGTGATTCAACAAACAGGATTGTTGGAGCAGCCTGCTGAGTTTTCTTGTAATGTGCTCTCTTGTGTTCTATGGCCATCTTGTTATTGATACAAAAAATGTCCAGTGTCATTTGAGAATTTTCTGCTGAAAAGCCGATACATCCATTTTCATATCATGGCTATTTAATTCAAGAACACAAATTCGATAAAGCGTCCTTGTTAAAATTCAATCATGTACTCCCATTATTTGTAATGTATCGTCATCGCCAGTCTTCAGTCTTCAGTCGCATCTTCTTGATGGTCTAGGCATTGTCATGCACCTTTTTGGTCGTCCCTGAATTTTTGGAGGCTTTATTTTGCCATATATAACTAACTTCAATTGAACTGAAATTTAACATGTGAGTGAGGGAATCTTTGGGTCTTTTAAACAAAATTCAGTCCCTGATCAGGACTTGCTATGTGGTACAAATAGAAATAGGTAGTTCGTCAATAGATACTCTTTCTGTACAGGACCATCCATTAAACCTGCTCCCTTTCTGTTTGTTATTTGTATATTCTCTTTTGTATGCTACCAAAGGGGGGACGGAATGGCTGTTTCACTCGCCTTGGCACAATTGCCCACTTTTTTGAGCCACATGGAGGATCACATGTCAAATTAAGTCCACTTTCTTCTGGTGTGCTGAGATACCCAGCCGTTTGGTAGCCTTAATAAAATAGTTTGGCCCGGCGAGCCGGAGCCTGTTCAAGCTCGTCCTGAGCCCGACAGGGCCTGGGTTGGAATTTTCAGCACGCAAACTCGGTTGGGGTTGAAATTTTCAGGCCAGGGGTAAGGCGGGGCGGACTGGGCATGGGCTGAGGTTTCCGGTTGTGCTCGGATTGGCCTTGTATATATATGTATAAAGGGAGGGGGACTGAAGCCAAGCTGTGTGGCTCCTACACTAATGCGGGGGTCAATGAGCTCACACGGGGAGCATTCAATAGGGATGAGATTTTTCATTTCACAGGGGGCTAGGTGGTCATTCTCCCTCTTTGTCTGGGTGTAGGGTCACCCCAAGATTAGCAGCCTTCTTTTTTCCCAAGTATAAAATATAAAAGTATACATTTATACATAGTAATATAATACAAACGATCAAAAAGCATGGCTAGCCTAGCCTAGCCTTGCCGAGGCCTGAAATGGCAAAATATGGGCCACAAGGGTCAATCAAGACCAATCTGGTCAAGCCTTGTAATGACATATCTTTGGTATGACATTGTTTGCTTTGGCCCATGGGTTTCACGGATTTAAAATTTTTCATGCCATTGTGAGGACACCACTCTGTATCAATAGCTCATGATCTTCCTCCCTAGTCAATGTGGGACTAAAGAGCGTAATAGGAGATCTTGAAAAGGGAGTTCAAACAAGATCTAAAAATTAAGACATTTGCAATCATGTTGTATTTCTATTAAATATAGAATCTAAAAACATTAAAGAAGCACCAAAGGATAATGATTGGATTAGAAATATGCAAGAAGAATTTCACCAATTTGAAAGAAACAAAGTTTGGGAACTTATCCCAAGACCTGGTAACCACACCATAATTGGTGCCAAGTGAGTTTTTTTCAAGATAAATTGGATGAAGATGGAACCGTTGTAAGAAACATAGTTAAATTAGTAGCTCAAGGATACAACCAACAGGAAAGTATTGACCATGATGAAGCATATGTTCTTGTAGCTTGATTAGAATCCAATAGAATGATACTAACTTTGCATGTCATAAAAACTTCAAGCTATATGAAATGGATGTAAAAAGTGCATTCTCTAATGGTTTTATTCAAGAATAAGTGTATGTTGCCACAATCCCTTGGATTTAAAAATTCAAAATTTCTGAACAATGTTTTAAAGCATGAGAAAGCCCTTTATAGACTCAAACAAGCTCCTAGAGCTTAGTATGAAAGATTAAGTGCCTTCTTAATAAAAAATGGCTTCTCAAGAGGAAAAACTGATACAACATTGTTCATAAAACATAAGAATCAAGACATTCTAATCGTTCAAATTTATGTGGATGACATCATCTTTAGTTCCACAAATGAAAAATTACGTCTTGAATTTATTACAAACATGAACAATGAATTTGAAATGAGTATGACAGGAGAATTGAATTTCTTCTTAGGACTTGAGATAAAACAATTTGAAAATGAAATTTTCATAAATCAAAGTAAATACACTGAAGAACTCTTAAAGAAAATTAACATAAATAATAACAAAATTTAACATAAATAATCAAAAAAATTCTCACACATATGAGCAAATCTCTTAAACTCACTAAAGATGAAGAAGGATTTCTGAGGATTTAACCAAGTATAGAGGCATGATTGGAAGCCTACTATACCTTACTGCAAGTAGATTAGACATCATGTTCCTAAGAAATCAAATCTTACTGCTACTAAAAAAATCTTTAAACACCTTAAAAGCGCATCTAATGTTGGACTATAGTATCTTGAAAACCAAAATCTTGACTTAGTTACATTTTTTTATGCTAACTTTGTTGGCTGTCATATTGAAAAAAAAAAGTGCTTGTCACTTCGTTGGCTCTTGCCTTGTTTCTTGGTTCAGTAAGAAATAAGATTATGTGGCATTTTCTACTACTAAAGCCAAACATGTTATGGCTGGTAGGTATTGTGTTGAAATTCTTTGGATGAAACGAACCCTTCAAGACTTTGGAATCAAGTTTGATTCATGCCCTATTCTGTGTGATAAGACTGTGGTATCAACTTGAGCAAAAATCTAATTTTGCAATCAAAAGCCAAACAAGGGCCTTTTGGGAAAGCTCTTTTTAAATACCTTTTAGGGATTTTTGAGCAATTCATCCTTTAACCCCCACCAAACCTTTTTCTAAATCCTATAACCCCTTTCCTCCTTGTTTGAAGCCCTAGTTCACCTCCTCTTCCTCTCTTTCATCTCAAACTATTATGGCTTCAAGAAAGTCTGTTGCAACTAAGTCAAAGAAGAGGGCTGCTCCTTCCTCTCTTGAAGGGATCAACTGATTTGTCTTTGAAAAAGCAAAAAAATGTTGGGATCTCTTTGAGAATAAGAAATTCGAACTAGGTAGAAATATTGATGTTCATTCTCGTAGTAGTTTCGATATAGAAGTATCCTTTAAAGTATTGGGTTGGATAAGGATATCCTTGTTAGTGATGTAAATGTTACCCTAAACTTGTTCAGATGTTCTATTGTAATCTCTCTGAGACTGGGTATGAGGAAAACCTAAGAGTATAGAGTTTGGTAAAAGTTGTTCCCATGAACATAAAAATTAGGGAACTTTGAGATATCATTGGAGTCACCTCCATTAGGGCTCTCAAATACCTAACCCCTAAGTCTGATTTCGAGGTATTTATGGACTAAGGTGAAGTCTACGGTGTCATGGTGAAGGATTACAAAGGATTTTACACTTTGAAAGAGATAAACTTGACTGATTTGCCCATATTGTTTTCTACAATATCTTCCCCAAGAGGAGCCACAAAAATGAACTCTCTCCTCTTCAAAAATACATTACTTACTGCATATAAACTAGAGTTTAGATCAGCTTTCCATATATCATTCTCTGTCATATTGTGCATGCTGGGAATAAGCATCACAACAGTTACTTCCCTTACGGTTGTCTTCTCATAGAAATTTTCAAACACTTTAAAGTATCATTGCAAGGAGAATCATCTATGATAGACCATATAGACTTCGATAAGATCAATGTGCATTGGATGGGAATTCACGCTCCGCACCCTATTAATGAAGTAGAAGGACTCACTAGCGGTTCTGTGAGGATCAGGCTCGGAATTAGGTTTTCCCTGGATCTCTCGTCCCTTCCCCATTTCTCCTTTGTTTGGCAAAAGGAAAAGACATAAATATTCAACGATCTCTATTGAACAACAGTTGCCACCTAGATTAGGGTCTAGGACCCATTACTAATTGAAATTGAAAGAAATAGTGACTCCATCTGAAATGTCTAAACACGAGTTAGGGTTTATGTTAGGTTTCGGTCTGAGGAAGGGGTTTGGCACCTCGGTCCACCCGATAAAAATTAGACTTCAACCCTAGGTTTGATACACAAGTTATTCATTGGGCTAACTAAGTTTGGAATAAATACAAGAATCACTATAACACATGCTTTGAAAAGAAAACATGGCAAAAATGTAAAGCAAAAAATTCAAATTTACATACCCATATCCAGCTGCTCTATATGTTTTTTTTTTTTGTAGAAATGATGCTCTATATGGTTAGTATAAGGAAAGTAAAGCAAACATGCATAATAGTGGAATGTAAAGATAAATTTAGCCCCAGCATTCATTTTATGAGTATGGTGCAAATGATCATGGGGTTAGGAGTCATTGCATACAGTCAAGAACATTATGTAAGTAAGACATTGAATATATAGTATTGTACATGTATACTGAAAAGTAAGAGATTATATCGAGAAATCAATTGATAAAAAATTGAAATAAAATGTTAAAAATCATGGTTTTAAGTATCTCCGATACCGATACGATACCCTCCGATACGTATCTTAAATTTAGTCGGCCGATACGATACACACCGATACGATACATTGAATTTTTTAAATCATTTCGTATCGATATATATCCTACAATACATACCGATATGCATCAATACACCACTAATACACATCGATACGATACGACATGCCTTGATACGATTCTATGAAAAATATAAAAATGAGGTAAAATGTACGTTTCGGTATATATTGGTACGTATCGGTAAGTATCGGTATGTATCGATCGGTATGTATCGGTATATATCAGCACGTATCGATGAGTATCGATATATATCGGTACGTATCGGTGAGTATGATACGTATCGGTGCTACGGTCATATAATGGTCAATATGGGTAATTTTTTAGAAAAAAATGATTTTTTGAAGGGTTTTTGTTCCAAAGTTGTTGTCAGCCATATTTTTCCCTAACTAAAGTGGAAATCAAGGTTGGGAACAAGGATTTTACATTTATGGGACAACTACAGACCTTGAATTCTTAGTACGATACCCTCAATTTAGAGTTTATGCATAATACATGTTATCAATAGTTTTTTTTAACAAATTCTTTATGCAAAAGTGTTTAAAAAATTGTTTTCTATCCATTTATGTGTGTATCTTTAGCGTATCTTAGTGTATCTCCGATACGATACGATACCCTCTGATACGTATCTTAATTTTGGCCGACCGATACGACGACCGATACCGATACTTTGATCCTTGTTAAAAATCCAATAAAATCAAGTTAACACAGAAGACATCAAGATGACCAACTTTAAAAATGAAATTTTTTTACAAAAAAAATAGGAAAATGAATTTAGCAAGCTGCAACCTGAGATCCATTGAAGGAAAATCTTAGGTTTTGCACTAGCCAGCAAAGGAGAAAATCCGATAAAAATAGTAAATAAAAAAAAATTATAAAAATTTCATAGTAGCTATATTAAAACCTAACTTGCAATTTTGAAAGATATTTTTTAAAAATCCATAAAAAAAATTAATGTAATTGATTGCGCTTCACTACTGCCTTACTAGGAACAACAGTGAGTTGTGCTTAGTAAAAGTATGATAACTAAGGACACAAAACTTAAAATGAAGATTTGTAAAAGAGGATTTACCCCTCTACAACTTTTGTGAAGGGTGTGCTTTGTTTAGAATGATGTGTCCTCAAGTATGGTTAATGCAAGCTCAAATTGATGTGGAGTACAATAGTAGTTTATTATGATTCCAGTGAGCGAATCTAGGTGGCTATCACTGAGGGTGTTGGATATATGTATGTATGTCTGTATGGATTTTGTAGGATCCCCATAAAGTGGGAGGGTCATATATTTATAGTTGAGAGGCTCCTTGGTCACCAAGTTGGTCACTAAGTAAGGTATATGAACGCTTCCAAATAAGGGTGTGACCTCCTTACTTGCTAGAGAGATTTGGGTCTATTTGTAAGAAATATATATTCCAATATGATGTGGATAATTAACACATTTGTCACATGTATTTTTAGAGTTTTCTAGGTATCCTAGGGTCATAATGTGTGTTTAGGTATATACCTTGGGTGTCAAGGTATGAGATTTGGTCAAGATTTGATAGAAGATCCACAAAATCCTTAAAAAATCGCAAGACCTGATAGAAATTGTTTTTGACCGACAAAATTGGGAACTAGCCGACATCGACCTAGGTCCAAATAGCATCTACTAGAGAGTATCCGACATTAGCTCTGAGCCAATACAACTCTAGATCAAGTTGACTTAGGGAGTCTATCCAATTGGGTTTTTTTACTCAATTTAAGACCAGTCTATAGTCTATTGGGTGGTCTTGGTCAATCCTAAACATGTCAAAGCTATAACCATTTTTGAAAACATTTTGCTAAAAGTTTTTTAACCATCCTATGCCAGCATGGAAGCAAAAATATACTGCCTTGGTGTGAGAGAAGATCTTGAAAATAAATACATGAATCATCTGTGTCTCAGTGGGTTCCCAACTCATCATTACGCAACCTTTCCAGGGATGACAAAATGTGGTGCCTACGGACTCTTCTAGGCATTTTGTGACTACAACACAGTTTGTAAATTTTGAAACTCGCATCATTACTCATTTTGACGACATTGAGAAGATGGAAAAGAAGATTCTGGACGCTATTAAAAAAGATGATATCAATAGCAACACTGATGATTTGGAGGACTAGATAAAATTAAAGATCTTGTTGAGAATATTATTGTTAAGCTTATATGCATGCTCTCTATGTATGTTTTTCTGGTTTAAACTTATTTTTTCTGTTTATA
Organism: Macadamia integrifolia; assembly: GCF_013358625.1. NCBI lineage: Eukaryota > Viridiplantae > Streptophyta > Magnoliopsida > Proteales > Proteaceae > Macadamia > Macadamia integrifolia. Next base: position 16,990,186 of record NC_056570.1, read on the forward strand.
TGGATGACTAAGGTATTTTGGATGTTATGGTTAATGTCTTGAGCTCTTTAAATATTATATTCAAAGAAATATTATTTCCCTAAATATGTTTGTCTTTTGTGAATGTAATTTTTTCTTTCTTAATTCATATACTTAGGGAGAGTATGTAATTATCATGCATGATCCTAAGGGGAGCTTTGCTCTAAGCTCTCCCTCACATTTTGTTGTTGACAAAAGGGGGAGAAGGATATAATATGAATTTTTTTAAAAGAAAGTTAAACTGACCATGTTTGACAATGTGTGATAAAATTGAGAAAATTATATCTTTTTTGTTTATCATTTTTCATTATTTTGATTGACATCACAAAAAAGGGAGAAAATTTTGGGGATATCCACTCACCTCTGGAGTTTAGCTCCAAGATTCTTTTGATGATAACAAACAAATGAGACATTTAAGAATCACATATTAAGTGTTGTGTATGATGACAATCAAACAACACGCCAAGATATCAAGACACCGCATCTTCAAGACTCCAAGCATTGAAAACTTGAAGACATTGTGTATGCAAAGACGTTAAGTAAGATATTTGGATATCATTTACGAGACAACTACGAAGACTTGAAGGCAATTGACTAGAAACCAAGTTGAAGACCTAAGTAAAGTCATTTGTAATTAGCACACATGTCACACGCACTACATTGCATACGTATTAGCATGAGTATATTTTCATCAACCTAAAAGACCCTAGGCTTTACCTAATACCGGACCCAAACAAAGATTTATTTTTTTGGGGGGGGGGGCTAACGACAGGTATCTAGGCCTTCAACTTGACTAATCCCATAGGCCCACACTTACCCCATAATGTATGGACCGGGTCATATCTGGATTGAATGAGAACCATTCAACTTTCAGTGAAAGCAATGAAAAGCACTAAACACCCCCGTATGAGTGGCCCCAAGGAGGTAAGCGTAGTCGAACTTAGAACCACATGCTTTTTGAGGCGAAGGTCCCTTAACAACTCGGTTACCCCCTTGTGGTTTGGACCCAAATGAAATTGGAACTGCATTGGTTATGCCAAACCATTCACCTTCAAGGGAAATTTAGTCATTTGTAATGACTGGATCATAAGACACTTTATTCTATAAAACTATAGAACAATGAGTTTTGAATCCAATATAACTTGAATCGTGTCATTCTAAGCCTGAATGTAGAAGTTATGACTATTTACTTACAAATAGTTATGTAGGTCAAAAGTTTGAAACCTATCGGTAACTTCTGGTATGTACTGGTAGTTATCGGTTCTTGTCAAGCTTTAAAAAACAATGGCTTACCGATAACTACTTGAACCCTTCCGGTAAGTCATCAGTCTAACCAGAGGTCCATCGGATGGTCTGATTAAGCCTTCAACGGCTAGTTTGACTTATCCCACGGCTATATTTACCCACTGGTAACATCTACGGATATGTACTGGTAACTACTTATAGAGAAAAATGTTACCCATTAGACACAAAATTTGACTCAATTTTAATTGTCATCTACTTACCCATTTTAAGGCCCCTAATCACTCATATAAATACCTCACTTGTGGTTTATTGAAATAAAATTAACCATCGTTCTCAATTATCATTATCAAAAAGCTAAAAGTGAAAAAAGGGTCATCATTGCTTGAATTCAAGTTTCGTTTTCTTCAAAGAACTCAAGTATTTTAATACAAGTCTTCCACATTATTTAGCATCTCTCTTGGATGACATCAAGGTGCATTCTCTTCATTATTGCATTCTTCCATACTTGCGTATCATGCAACACACAAGGTAACTCTCAAACTCTATTCCACTGTAAATTGTGTTTGTCCAAGAGTCGGGCTAATTCTAGTATTAGACATTTTGGTTTACACTTTATTCAAGACCGTACTTAGATAAAGGTGTAGGATCCTTTTAACCTCAAAAGATTGTGTATGTACCTGTCTCTACCTATAAAGAGATTGAAAGGTTGCTCTTTGCTTGTAAAAGATTCTCTAATCTTGTAACAAGAGTTGTAAAGGTGTCTCTTCTCAACATACTGTACTAAAAGGGAAGAACTAGTAAAATACCTTTCACATGAAACTTGTGAAGAGTAGACTAGACTCGAGTTGAGTTGAACCACTATAAATCTTATTTATGATTGTGATTGTCTTTATTCTTATTTTCCACATTTTTAAATACAATCACATCTAAGGACTAAAAAAGCAAAAAAGATTTAATCCATCAGTGATGACCTATTCACACCCTCTCTAAGTTATCCAAAAACCCGCACTATAGCTCATGTAGCACACCCCCAAACTTCAAAGGATCGGGTCTGTCAACTTAATAACAAATTAAGGGTTTCTAAATCTATGGATTTAGATGTGCTATGTTGTTTTTGTCCTAAATAGACTGAATCGGATTGGCATTTGTTTTCATCATGTGATTTTATTAAACATGTTTGGGCAGCACGACCATTGGGTCTTTCGGTTGGAGCATCTTCAAGGTTCCACTATACTCCATATTTCAGGATTTAGTTTATTCCTCTCAAATTTCAAAAGCTGAAATAAACTTCTCTCTCAATAGCTACCATCACTGGTTATTTCTTGTGGTATACTCGAAATTAATGTACCTTTCAACACCTGAGAGTTAAACCCTTCATGATGTCCAATGATGTCCAAGAATCAATGTCAAGTGATTCAATATTATGTGCCTACTGATGATTGTTACCTGTGGATCAACTTGTTATAACCTTTGATGGCAACAATGACCAACACCAAGAAGCTAGGACAACAGGAAAGCTTAGAAGATCAAAAGTCTTAATTGTGGATATATACCATTTCTGATGCAGCATTCAAAACCCAAAACATTTACCATGACTTGCGAACAGTCCCGACAATATCTTTCTTCTGTATTTAATAATAAGGATGAATAAATAGGAGGCAATAGCCATAAATCCCAAGAATTGTACAGAAACTATAGTATTAAGACCATGTAGGATACATTAAAAAAAGAACCCTGGTCTTGACTTTACATTTACAGAAGCAATAAGAACGCTATAGTAGCTTTAGCTACTTTACCAACATTTCTTTTGGCAATATTTCTCATGGTTGCTTTGCCAAGTCCGAAGCAGGTGCAGAGGTTGGTTCTGGTTGACCATCAATTCTGTGCAACTTGCACCATTGAAGTACTTGCTGTCAGAGACTCGGAACTGTTTATTCCTCTATTCCTGCCTCTGCCACTGCCACATATTGCTAAATCATGCTCATTCACTTAGCTGTCCACTTTTAACATTATTCCCATGGCTAGACAGCTCCAGGGCATGCTTTTTCGTCTACACAGACATCCACTCTGGTTCTCCAGAATTTACAGTGAGATGCTCCGCAGACAAATGGAGGCGTGGCTGTTACCAAGACTAACTTGCTTCCCTAAAATGCTTGAATACATCTTGACCTTAGATACTTAACATGAATAAATGTATACATATCTGATGGAACTGTAGGAAGCACAAGCTCCATTTTTTAGGGTAATTCACGTTGCCCTTCGCCAGCCCATGAAAAAGCAAGACACCCACCACCTAGAAAAAATACAGGTGCAGAGGCATGATGCAGCATCAAAAGAACATTTGTCTGCAGATCAGTTGAAGAAATATGGTGACTCCAGAACTTCTCTTAGATCAAAGTCTCCACACTCCGGCAAGGGAGGGAAAGACAATGTGGGGAAGGACTGCTGAAAGCTCTCCAGCAACTGTACAGAAAGAAGCCATAGCCATGTAAGAGTAATCACTAGGGTCACATACATTCTTAAGTATAAATCAAATTAACATGAGATAAATCTGGATTTTCAGAGAAATAGCGAAGTCATTACACCTTTTAAAATGAAATTCAACCATAAATAAAAAATGACTTTATGCCTGTCCACTGAAGCATATTTAACAACTGTCATCTCTAAGAAAATACCTATGTTGGCATGTGTACTCTCAGAATGGAACAAAACAAAATTAGTTGCAATCAGCAAATAATTGGGTCACATCTTCAGAGTTAGAGAGTTATTATTTGTTCCCAGCAAAACATCCTAGCGTTAGCCTATTCTGTTTCATAAATAAGAACGGCAACTTCCCCCATGAGAATGGGGCAATTTGTCAAATGTGAAAAATTGGTATGGGCTTAGAGGTTGGTAGGAGCAGACTAATGATTTCCACCAAAAGTGAGTTATCTATCGAAGATGTAATAATGTATAGCAGAAGCAAGGATACTTACATTTTCCAGTATTGGTTGCTCATAGAGTTCAACAAACTTCTCTCGGAGTATCCTGTTCATTTCATCAACATCACATGCATGTGTCCAATATGAATCATGGACTCCTGTAACAAGACATTCAAGTAACCAAATAAATAAATATTAGACACATATTATTCATCCAAAGAAGAAAAAAATGTAGAAACAAAAGAAACACTACAAACCTGCAAAGTTTAAGCCTGCGTTCTTGCAAGCTACTGCAGTCATCATCATATGGGAGCCATCAAGGGAATGCACAAAATTTGGTGGGAAAGCTGTCCTTTGTCGCTTGACCATGACCTAAAACAATTAAAATCATCAAGGTTCTTGTGAACTCAGAAAGACTGACAATGTTTATCAATATTCTTTATAAGAACATATAAGATATGCCTTGAGCTTCCATGAGGTATGTTAAGAGTTTGTTTATATATTTTGGAGTAAGCTGGCACCCATGTGATATTTGAGGGTAGGCCAGCAGTTGTGCAAGTTGGAAAGCTAAAGATTTCAGGAAGTGAATGGAGCCAAAACAGAATAAATTTTATAGTACCATTACCTTGTCTGTTTCTCGCTGTAGTGTCAAAACCTGAAGGGAGGTTTTAATCTGCATTTGTTTTCAACAGAGAAAGATCGAAAGATATCAAAATTGGTCCAGTTACAAGGTGAAAAAATTACATAAGGATACTCATGGGACTTCTTATTCCATGGATCACACTTACTAGATGCCTTCCTAATTTGCGGTAAGGTTGCACAACAGGGAGTCCAAGAGGAGTGGTCCATCTCACTGGTTGATTTTCTGACGCAACCACCTGCTCAATTCCCAATTTTCAGCCATTAATCAAAAGTTCTAGGGAAGAAAGAATTGGATAGGATCCCAAGAGGTAAATTATTAAAAGGAACATTAAGAAACTTCACATAAAACTCAAAGTGCACGAGACTTCTACTCAACTTAATGTGTAGAAAGGAAGGTCTACAGCACCGTCCAAATTTACAGTGGAGGCTACCAAAATATAATAGCCCAATGGCCACTAGATTTGTGATGATTATGTAAATACACATGCATATCATCAGACAAATAATAATCACATTTCAAGAATAGAAGTGGGAGAGCATGTAGAAGAAGACATGAGGAGTTACAGGAAAAAATTGTGAATTCCGTAAAGACATCTAGTTGGAGAAACGTCCCTATCAAGGAAACATGCTTCCTAAGTGTAGATAAAGCTGAACCCTGAAGCAATGACTTGGTTTCTTTGTCCAATTTCAAGTAGTTGGGTGGTCTTAGGCAACAGCAGAAGGCAATTTGACTGGCGGGTGTTTAGTGGGTTTTTCAGTGACGGTAGAAATCTTTAAAAGATGCAAAAGGTACACAGGAGTATCCTGGATAGAAGAGTCCGAATGCATTTACTCGGTTCTTCAGTGTGGTTTGAAATCTTGAGAAAGGGGTAAGCGGTACACAGTAATCCTTGATTGGAAGAGCCTTACTGCATTTGGCCAGAGATTCTATTTGACGAGGCAAGCAATTATTCTGAAGTCCTTCAAAGAGAATTCAGTCTACGGGCAATATGTTGACTATGGAAAGGCTTGGAAACAGTTGAAAGAATTCAGGGCTTAAAGGAATAGTCTAGAGAGGGTGGATGGAGGGAGGGGTGATCAAGGTGAACTGAAACATGAATGAAGAACACATTGGTCATAAATGAGTCATTCTTGATGGAAATGAACCTGTCTGTAAACCTGATATTGTTAACCAGCAGAGTTCCAGCCAGTTGATATTCTGGGGAAGTTGTCAAAACTGCACTCTAAAATGATAACGAACTATACTGCTGGGGAAAATTATGGAATGGGGCTAAGAAATAGTAAGTGACAGTTTCTGAAAATTATTCGTGGTTAGCAACGTAAATAGCTACATAGAAGTACCTTTACCACCCCCACCCCCAACAAAACCACCCAAAGAAGGGGCTGCAATTAAGAGAGGACCATTTTATTGATTCCTTTCTATATATCTTGTCAATGATTCCTTTCTATATATCTTGTCAAGGGCAGGTTTGTTTGTACCAATGGATGATACGATGGCAGCAGAAAACATCCTCAAAAATTGATTGAGGTAAGTTGGTCTTTAACCAGCAGATGCGAAGGCGAACTCACTTCCTCCAGATAATTTGGGGAAGAACCTGTTTTTAGGGTCATAACTAGCCTGTGAGGATATTAACTTCATGATGAGTCCTATATTTCATAAATACAAATAGATTCAGGAATGTTTTGGACAGAGGCTGTTAGTCATTGACGGAATTCCATTTATAGTCTATACTTTGGAAGGACATCCAGAATCCATATATGCTCATTGTAATTTGTAAGGACAGACAGAAATATTCGGCCAGTAAATTAGAGAAGGATCCACTCCAATTGAAGGTACAATTGCTTTCTTATTCTTAAGTCTTACGTATGGAATATCCTAATGATACTTGCGTAGCTAAGCTCTGTTAAGAAGAAATGCCGTAACACAGTAGGAGTCTCGCTAAATTGGTCCTAAATTCTCAGCCTCCTGGGTGATATCTGTCATTCATTTTGCTTACAAACTCTAGGTGTGACTGCGTACTTCTTCTTCAGTTCATTTGGCTTTTGCAAATTTGCTTCATAGTCATTAAGGATTCAGGTTTACCCTCAAGCTGTCTATACCAATCTGTATCTTATTCTTCCTTTCTTGTTGACAAAGTTCTCTTTGCTGACCCAAAGAAAATGTTCCTTCTTATACACAATGACTCAATTCATGCATGCAAATATGGAAAGCAATCAATTTAAAGAGATCTTAGGTCAAAATTTCTTTTTATTGGTCATTTGACGTGTAGACTTTTTAATGAGGCACGGAATTCTTATGATAAAGCAAACAAAATATTTAAACCATAGCTGGTGTAACCATGGATCAAGCACCAGGGTTGGGGTTTCAACCCAAAGGTCCACACTTCAAAATCTTAAACCTCCAACACAAATTGGATCCCAGCACCTCCTACATGCAGACATATCAGCAACCATTGAAAAGACGAATCATTGGCAATTTGGCATAACCACCTAATTTTCTTGGGCCAAATATTTTCCAGCTAAATCATATTAACCACCCAATTTATCACTTAAGAAGTAAAACTATCAGGTGAACAAAATTTTATCATATCAGGTAGAAGCACTTGGGCCATTCATGGACTGTATGTTGTCTAATGTACTTTTTCATCAAAACAAAAAAATATATATTGTAATATAAGTGCAACACACACCTTTGCACAATCACCAAGCCAGCTCATGATGCTGCGTGCAGCTTGGAACATCTCTCCCAAGGCAGTTAAGGTGGTCTGTGTGAAAAGATAGAACAGCCTTGTATTAGCAATAAGCAAAGAAAAAATTCAAACATTGGTTAGTAACTGTTGTTCCGTGCAAAAGCCACCAGCCACATCTGAAGGAAGCATTCCAATTTTTATTTTTATTTTTTGTCAAACTTTGGGTTTTACTACATGTCATGCTGTTAATGACAATAAATATCCCCCATCATCCCCAAATGGTAAATATGGGTAGGCTCCATATGATAAAGGACTAAATCCCATCCCTGGTCAAGTTTCAGGCCCAAACAAGAAGGGAAGTCATCAAGAGTCAAGAGTGGGTCCAAAGTGACAATATTACAAAAATTTAACTAGATTCCATAATCACAAAGGGCACTTCTGCAATTTCATGAAAATTTTGGACTCACTTTTAACTATTGTCCCTGCTCATTTCATGCTGACATTTGACCAGCAAGATATGGGGTCCCTCTTAGCATGTATCCACTCACGTCCACCATGTCTGCCACATGACAAGGAAGCAGCTTCTGATGATACATAGATCAATTATGTTTGTTTGACGGAGAAAAGTGGAAAAGGTAAAAAGGAATGGGAAACTTGTACTTGTTTCCCACAAACTACCACAAATATAAGTTTCGTTTGGTGGGATGAGAACTAACCAGACAACCTCAATTAATGCATTTATCCTTGTCTAGTGAAGTCGCACACCACTTTTCCCCACCCCAATCACTTTCAAAGTAGGACTTCAGCATTATTCATAGAAAAGTTCATTTTGTGTCTCTCTCTATCTTCTTCCAATTTTCGCTCCCCATAAAATGCTTCTCTCCCACCAAATCCCACCCCTACAAAAAAGTACTTATTCCATTATTTCCTTCCCTTCCATTTCCTTTCCAACCCAACCCACAACATTTGGGACCCACCTCACAAGTTTCCCACCCCTTTTATTTGTCAAACAAACAGAGCCTAAAACTACTCTCTCAGTATTGGAAAAGGGTTTCTACATGCCCTATGAGAACCCTTTCCAACATTCCAGCTATTTCTCTACCACCCAAACAAGATTATTTGGTATTCTGAGTTTCTGACTGCTGGGAATAGATTCCTCCAATGGGCAACATGTCAAATTTGGTTGCCCATCAATTATGTATGGCTTTAATCTGTGCCTGGTTGTTCAATCAATTCTGAAATTTCAAAGTATTATGAAGTTAGACTAGTCTGAAATTTAACAAATGACTAGTCATTTGCCATGTTCATTGTATTTAGCTGTACTAGCCAGCATGCAGGAAAGGGGGTTAAGACATCACATTTAGGAATCCTGGTGCCTCAGATTTCTCCCAAATTATTTGTTTGTTTGATCAGCAATGTAAAATATTTTTAACAACATACAATAGCAGAATGGTTGAGAAGTAAAGGAAGAAGCATTGCCCAGCATGAAACCACAAGGTAGACAACAAATGTTTGAAAAAGAAAAGGGAAAAATGCCTCGAACATTGTTAAATCTCATGTCCTTACTTTTGCTGCATAACAAGCTGCCCCAAACAGCTCATTCTCATCTGAAATGACATTCCGTTCCTTCAATCTTCTCTTGATCTGATCACGGGCACCAATGTAAGTGACACCATATACAGATGTCATCACTGTCTGCTTTACCAATTTCCTGTCCACCTAGATATGTCCAGTCATCACATTAATAGCCAAATATTAGTATCATATGTCACAATCAAGAACTTTAAAGTACAAGAAAGAAAACTTTCTAGGGTCACCTGATTTAGATGTGCACACATTTTAGCTGAAGGAGTGAAGGACTAAACATAATGGGCATCTTTTCGTGTTTTTGGGTAACTCCAGTTATCCTAATTTAATTACATATGCATCACTTTGACATCAAATTTATGGCAGACCAGATATTACAGACTAACCTGATTGAGTAAAAGCCTAGCACACAATGCATTTGGATCAGTTGCAGGATCTTTCTGGGCATCTTCCCGCATAATATCAAGAACTCTGCATTCCAGATATCAAATAACCAACGAGATTAGTTTCCATGGGTGATGGATAAACATTAGCAATCGTAGAATGAATGTATAAGAACTAATCAAGTATTTGGACAAAAACCAAACACAACCGTACTTGAGACCCCGTTGTGACTAATGTGAAATGGCAGGAACAATATTTACCAACAGTAAATTTTCTTAAGAATATAGTAGTCAAGGTGACGCCTAGGGTGTCTAGGAAGGAGCCTTGGCCGCCTAAGCAGGCGCCTTGATCACCTTGTTGGTGTCGCCTCGCATATAGACCTCCCCCCCTTCCAATGCCTTGGGTCACCTAGACTCCATAACAACTATTCAAGATTACCTTGCTTTGGCATTTTATCTACATTTTAGAGACCAGAGTGCAACTGACGTGCTTACATAGTTACACATACCCTAGCTGTAAGATTCCAAAAAAAAAATGTTAACAAAGCAAATACACTATTTAACTGCCTAATTCTTATGAATAAAAGTATAAATACTCCAGAAAGACTTCTTGTTTCATCTGCCCCAATGTATGAAAGAGAAACTACATGCACAATTGGCATTGTTACAAGGTATAGAAGAAATGCTTTAGATCCTTCTCCTCGGATTATGTAGCTATGTACTTCTGATGCAGTTAAGATTGTCCAATTGGGCCAATCGAGCCTCCAAAGACTTTATTTTGGCCAATGGATGGGTTCTATGGGCCTTGGGTTTATTGATGTAATGGGCTTCTTTTATAAGCCCATATTTAGGGTCTTCATTCTGTACACGGGATTTAGTATATAGATAAGATTGTGTGATGCAGGACGATGAAGCTTGAAGAGGAAGATCCAGCCACAATGGGCCAGGTTTACTCCTATCGAGCCAGTCCCTTTTATAAAGCCTGATGGCTGGAGTAATAGGCCAACTAATGGGCCTGGTTTAGGTTCCTTTACGAGCCCTTTAGTGAGTGGCATGGAGGCATGTTCAAAGAAATTTACTTTTAATTTTTGTTTCTATTTTAAAAGTTATTTAGTTTCTATTTGATGTAACCAGAAATTAGGAGCAATCTAGGATAGTTTCCATTCTTATTTGGATTGTATTTTGTAAGAGATTTTCTCTTCCACACAAGGAAGGTTTACTTTCAGTTTATCTATAAAAGAGGAGCTGTCTACACAACACCTCATGATTTGAGTTTTTGAGAAAACATGGTGTGTACCTTATGTGCTGTGAGAGACAAACAGTGTGAGACCAAGGTCAGTGAGAGACTGACCGAGGTCACAGGTGAGGGGCCTCGGTCATATCCCCACCCCCCTTCTTCTCTCTTAGGTTCTATTTTCATTAAATCTGCAACCAGTAGTCTACTGAGGTACCGAGACTCCTTTTCCATAGGTACTACCGATGCTGTGTGATCTATACAAGGCTGCTCCATCAATTCCAAGAGTAGCTGGTTTAGAAGACTGATCAATTTGGAGTCATGTGGCACCCAGGTTTTGGGAGTCATGTGGCAGTAATCTTCAGGTCCTGCAACTCCAGATATGGCCATTGACTCCTAGACATATTTTGGTATTGTATTAACCATCTTATCCCCTCCACTAGATACTGATATAAGCCCCATCCATTGGCTGCATATGCTGACTGTCAGGTACTAATTTTTCCCCTAGTTTCTAATTCCGTGCAAGAGCCAATACTCTACATCCAGCAATCCAATGGTGCTGAGTTTTTGAAGTCTTCTATAGGACTCAATTCCCTTCCTTCGATGGCAACCTTAACCCCATCCGTGATGCCAATCGGCTGTCATTGTCAGACGGCCATTAGTTACTAATTTTGGGAATGTGCTGTGACATCAGTTGAGTCCATTGGATTATTTTGAATCTGATGTATGTGTTACATCTACCGTTGACTGCATGATTTGTTGTTAGTTTGAGAATGAACTGTTGTGCTGATGTGTAGATATTGACTAATTTCTAATTTTGGAACTTATTACTTGACATTCATACAATATCTCTACATCACCATTGGATTGAGATCACATATGGGGATAGTGAAGACCCCAGGGAGATCTATTACAGATGTTAATGTGGAACTGATCAGACTTACATATTGGGAGTAATTTCAGTGGTCTGCTGGTTTTTGAAGCCCTCCAATTATTGTCTATGGGATTCTGATTTTTGTGGTTGTGTTCCACCATCGTGTGGCTTATGTGCTGTTAAGTAGGTTTAGTTTAGAAAGAATCTTTCTTCATCAAGTATTTTATACATTATCATTAGTCAGTAGGTTATGTTGTTGGAAGTCTTTTATAGCAAGTATTTGATTATTCTGTTTAGGTAACTTGAGAGTATAATTGCTTACTTGGTTTAGGAGCCCTAAATTCAGTTTATATGGCCTTTATAAACAGGGTTGTAATCCTACACAAATTTAAAAATTTTGAAATGAAAAATTAGTTTAATTTGGTTAACATTGAGGTTGTTGCCTCTCTCTCTTCCCAACAACTTCTCCCTTCTCCTCATCCTTGCAATTCCATTTCTTCCCTATTCTTGCATCTCCTACCCACCACCAGCATATCCTTTGATCGATCTGCATTATTTGGAATCAAAGCCTAACCTGGCCATGGGTACTTTTATTTTCAAGATTAGAGTTTGCTAGCCCCATAGAACTGTTGTTTTATTCATAGATGAAGGGTGAAGTGAGAATTCCATTTTGTAGTCCGTGGTAGAAATGTTGTCTAAAACGGATGAGATCACTGGATTAGACAGTGATGTTTTCATCAAATTTTCAGTTTCCCTCTACCTTGATGGTGCTAGATGTCATGTATTTATATTTTCCAAACATGTCATTATAGTTGGTCAATCATGGTGGCAGAACAAAAGGAGGTCCTTGATCATGAAGGGAACTCATGTACGTTAAAGCCCCACCATGGCACCATCTACTACATACTATTATCTTAAAGGGTTATGGTGTGATAGCTCTATAAAACCATCTGAGTGACACCAACAGTGCAGCCACAAGAGGAATTGGTTGACCATCCGATGGGATATGTGGAGCCCTAAGAGCATATTCCAACTGAAGAGACAGCACTTGGCATTGTTCATAAGGAGATCGAGATGGTTGATTTTCTTCTTCCTCCACAGATCCTAGATGTTCAAAAGTGGACTTTTGCTGAGCTTTATGAGAAGTGTTGGATCATAATCAAATGGAAGCAAGTGTTCGTCAATGGCAATCAAGTGGTGATGATCCTCCCACTCTACAAAACTTGAGGGAGAGTAGTCAAAAAAGGGGAATTGATGCAGTTAAGATTGTCTAATTGAGCCATCGGGCCTCAAAAGACTCTACTTTGGCCCATGGTTGGGTTATATAGGCATTGGGATTTTCATTTTTTGGTTTATTGATGTAATGGGCCTCTTTCATAAACCAACATTTGGGGTCTTAATTATGTACAAGAGATTGAGAACATAGATAAAATTGTGCGAGTCCCGTGTGCTTTTACTTAAGTTAGTTTAGTCTAGAAAGAATCTTTTTGAATCTTTTTTCATTAAGAATTTAATGTATTGTTACTCAGCAGTTTATGTTGTTTGGAATCTTTTACAGAAAGTATTTGATAGTCAAAGTTAGTTTTTCTTTAAGCAACTAAAAGGGATAGTTTTTTATTTGGTTTAGGAGCCTTAAAGTCAGTTTATTTGATCTTTATAATAGGGTTGTAATCCTACCCGAATTTATAGAATTTTGGAACAGAAAACTAGTTCAATTTAATTAATATCGAGGTTATTGCCTCTTTCTATATATATATATATATATATATCACTTCTCTCTCCTCTATCTCTTCATCGTGACTTCTTCATTCCTCTCATCCGTGTGATTCCCTTTCTTCCCTATCTTGTGGCTCCATTGCTAGCAGTGTCTTTCCTTTTATCATAAAAGAAAACCCACAACCAACAGATCCTTTGATCAATCTGCATCAATTTCTGGCACTTTACTGATGTACTTTGCCTTCATTTTGCTCTCTATCTGCACTTCTTGCTCGTAGGCTATATTAGTATTCTTTCTCTCTCTCAATAAAGTGGTTATTCATTAGACAAGATAATATCATATGCTTCCGGAGTTTGAAATTAACTATCCACTCTTCCAGCATCTTTCAACTAAAAACAATGTATAGTATAGTAACTTCTGGAATTCTTGTTATCCTTTATCCACATTTTCTACTCACTCATATCTCTCACATTCAAAGGTCAAAGGATAATACTTAACAAGAGATTATCCAATTGAAAACAAATTTCTCAGTAATTATCTAGTCTACGATCATATTTCTATAATGTGAGTTACCCTCATATGGCCCAGACTACTAGTTTATTTTACACTTTACTACAATATATCAGCACACTAGAAAAGGAAGAAACAATAAGTATGTTATTTTCATTTCCCCCAGTTCTCATGTTCTCAAAACATTACATACTAGTGATGAAAAGAAATAATTAAGAGTATGCCTTCATATGTCTGGATACCATTGCATACCTAGCAGCTATTCCCGAGTAAACATCTGCAGGCTTCTCTCCAGTAACCAGATTCACCGCAGCAGCTCCCAACTGAACAAGTAGACAATTTCAATGAGAGACATAATCAAATATAAGGTGAACGGAGGATGAATAATGCATAAAGCATATTCTATATATTTGCAAGATTATGAAAATAATGTTCAAGGAATAAAATATATCTTCAGAAATTCTCATTCTCTTGCCAGACTGATATATCAGTCACTTAACTACTATGTAATCATATCTCTCCATCCTTGTACCACTCCCAAAACCAAACATAGAAACCGTAATTATATGTTGCTGTTTTGCTCATTGTAACTGTTTAGAATAGCTCTTTGAGTTGATCCTTTCAAGGACTTCATCAATATGTAATACTACGAACCTTCGTTTCACATGATGGATGTCAATTGGGATCCTGGGTCACTATCTCACTGGTAGGTTATTATGCAGTATTCAGCTAGAAAGAAGAGGAAGGGAAGACTTTTCTGCAATTTGGGTTGGTTTGGATCAATATTGAATCGGTCCCTAGTTCAAATCTGACCTATGTTACTATTATGTTGCTGTTCATTCCAATTTCATAGTCTTATTTTATTGTTACTAGGCCACTAGTGAGGCTAGGATATGTCCAGTGCTATTTAATCCAGTCCAAGTCTCAGTCAAATCAAGGGTCAAAAGTAATAAATGCAAAGAATTTGCGAAGCATTACCTAGTCAGTCAATAACTCAGTCCATTGATGGTTGTGCAAGTCCTTAAAAATGTGAGTAAATCTTTGATGGTTGTGTAAGTCCTTGAAAATGTGCAGATCATTAAATGGTCAAAGAATTCACGAAAAAGTCCTAATGAGAGTCCAGAACCCTCCCAACCACTTTATAAAAGGGCTGCCGATAAGCATTTTCAATAAAGTATATAAAAAATTAAAAATTTAAAATTTAAAAAAAAAAATATGGAATTAATTGTCTGGTTTTATGCCAATAGCTGTGGCTGCAGCAGAGTCTGGTATGATGCTTGGTTGCTTGGTGAGATTCCCTGTTTTGGTTGGAGAGATGCTAACCTAGGCCTTGGTGAGAAACCTTGGTCATATCCCTCTTATCTCTTTCTTAATTCTTCCTTTGTTATTGTAAGAAGTCTATCGAGGGAAAGGAGGAGTCTAGTGCAAGACGCAGACTCCTCCCTTCGGTTTTCCTAGTCCTATTAGGACTGAATACAGTTAGAAGTTAGCAATTAGTATTAATTTCTTATTTTGTTCTATCTTATTCCTAGTAGGACTTGTTATAGCTACCCTATTTAATGAATGAAGGGGGCAAACCCAATAAAATTGATTGGGACTCCCTTGCACAAATTGCAGGACTCTCTCTGTCTCTCCTCTCCTCTTCTCTTCACATGGTATCAGAACTTAACAAGTTGTAGGTTTTAGAGTTGTTCAAAGGTATCATGCTACTGGTGAAGCTCTAGTTCTTAGAAAAATAAGAACTAGAGTTTCAATGAAGGTTTGATGCAAACCATGTCATTTGCTCTTTACCTTGTTGCCTTGTGTTCCGTGGCTGTGAAGGATGAAGATCATCATTTGCTAGAAGTTCATTTGTTAATGTTATTGTTTCATGTGGAGTTCTTTATTCCTGTTCGTCGTTTTCTGAAATTCATTTGCTGTAAACAACTAAGGGTTCGATTATTGTTGGCGGCATCAAATCAATTCTACTACTGTTTGGGTTGACATTTTCTGCTTGATGCTATCGACGGCGAAGTTATTTGCTACTCTGTTCTGGATGCTACTCTCCAACCCCGTGTTTTGGAGTAAATTGATTCTTGTTTTCAGGTTCTATTCCCTGGTTTCTTGGCTATAGGTTGAAAAACGTTACATATTTGCTACCGTCAGGGGAGATTATAAATTATTTTCTTATGGTGCTCTTGGTTATGGGATTCTTTGTGATGATGATCATTGAAAATTATTTGTCCAAGTGTACTGCTACACGTGATGAGGAGATCAAACTCATTGTCTGCTCGGTTCAAGATTATTTCGTTTGAAGACGTATTTGCTCGTGTTTGTCCTCAGCAACTATTTTATCTTTTGAAGATGGTATATTCAATGACCTGATGTTGTTTGGTATATTCAACAACCTGATGTTATTTGGTCCCCGGCGACCTGATGCTGCCTATTTATCTGCGGAATTTTCTATGAGACATCTGTTTGGGGAGATCTTTGTTTAAGGCTCGTGAGTGCTTTTGTTGTAGCTATTGGGAGCTACAATTTTTTGTTGGAGTGCCTTCTTTGGGAAGGTCTTTTGATGTAGTTGTTGGGTGCTACACTTCTATCGGAGTGCCTTTTTTGGGAAGGTCGTTTGATCTAGTCGTTGGATGCTACACTTTTGTCGGAGTGCCTTCTTTGGGAAGGGCTTTCGTTGCTTTTGGAATTGTTGATGGCTTTATGATGGTTGATTGGAGTTCTTTATGTGCTCGTTGGAGTTCTTGTTGGTCCAAGCTGGAGCTTTCTGTTGCAATGTGTATACTCCAGCTTCAGGGGGGAGTGTTAGAAGTCTATCGAGAGAAAGGAGGAGTCTAGCGCAAGCCACAAACTCCTCCCTTGGGTTTTCCTAGTCCTATTAGGACTATGGGTTTAGGTTTTCCTAGTCCCATTAGGACTGTCACTATCAGGATTGAACACAGTTAGAATTTAGCAATTAGTATTGGTTTCCTATTTTGTTCTCTACTATTCCCAGTAGGACTTGTAATAGCCATCTTTCTTAAGTAGGACTCTCTCTCTCACACACATTAAAGTTGATCAATTCCAGTTGTGTTCTCATGCTCTTGCGATCCTGTATTCCTCTCTATTGAGGATTCTGATTCTGTTGCAAGGACTGAACTGGGATCCCATTAGGTATTCAAGATCGTTCAGGTGCCACGGACTTTTCTTAGATATGCCCTATGGGAGGCAAATTTTTTAAAGCAATATCCCCTGGCTCTATATTTCCTCATTCCCTTGATTCTCTAAGGTTGATTGTGCAAGGATCTAGCTCATGATGATCAGTCGGACACACTCATCATATGGAGATGTCCACAAACATAATGGGCCTCCTTACCATTGGTGAACATGTAAGCTCCCTCCTCCCTTTGGCTCTGTGTTAAGCAAATCCAAATCTTTTGTCGATCCCTGAAACTGGGATTGATGGAGAGACATCTTTCCAGCTCCGTTCTTGGAAACCAATTGTCGGGTCCAACCCCAAATGAAACATCACTACTCTCAATTCTCAAAAACCTTAAAGTTTTTATTTCCAACCTCTTTCCCTTCTGCGTAGTTCAAAAAGTGCTTCATTATATAAGTTCCACCTTACAAAAGTTCGAATTTTCAGGACCCTTGAGACCAACCAGCTCTCTGGACCATAGTTGTCAAGGTGTCGCCAAGTCGTCGCCTAGGCGACGATTGGCGAGGCGACGACTAGGCGTCCAGGCGGTTTGCCTGGGGCCTAGGAGATAGCCGCCTTGTTGCACTGCATGTCGCCTTGTGTTTCAGCACTTATTTATGCCAAATATCATTCAAGTAAATGTTTTTAATATTTGTTATTTCATTTACTTAAGATATTATTCATAAATAAGCAAATACCCCCTATTTGAATCCAATAAAAATAGTTTAAAAATAAAAGGATAAAAGGATAAAAAGTCAACCCCCCAGTCCAAGAACAAAAATTGGATTTCGGTTATAGGGACGATCTTCAACTTTTAAATGCTGGGGTTTTTCTCAATTATGAAAATTTGATAAATTCTATCATGTTAAAACATTGCTAAAAACCAAAAGTAAGGTAAAATAATATTTTTTTTTATATTCATAAAATTATTTTCATTTAGGCGATTTTAACAGTATTTGAGCACTTAAAAATAAGTTTGACTGAAGCATAACTTTGTCATTGCAACTCAGATTTAAGTAATCTTAGACTTGTTAGAAAGCTAGTTTTATTTTATAACTAATACAAAAAGTTTCATGTAAAAATAAAATCATTTGACCAATCAAACTTATTATAGAATAAGAGCATTTCTCCAAATGTTGATTTTTTATAACTTAATATGACTTAATGTTAATTTTTTATGATTTGATGTGGCTAAATGTTGATTTTTAATGACTTAATGTGGCTTAATCTTGATTTTTTATGAGACAAGGTATATATAACTTATTAAATAATGTTAAAAAATAGGAAAAATAAAAAATAACACTTGTTCGCCTTAAGGCAGGCGCCTTCTCGCCTAGGCACTTAGACAACCCTCCACCGCCTTGGTTCGCCTTGGCGCCGTGACAACTATGCACTGGACCGCTTCCCCCATAACCTGGCAAATTAGTCGACCTAGAGAGAGTGTATGTCCTACTCCTTTCTCCATTTCAAAATTCCTCTTTGATATTCAGTTTTGGGTGATAACAAAGAACAAAGGGAGTGGGGGAAGAGAGATGAGGGTGGGTGGCAGTGGTGCGAGGAGGGTTTGCAGGGAGGAGGGTGTGGCCGATGGCGGGGTTGCAAGGGAGGACAGAGTGGTGTTCCTTCATTAGAAGAGGAAGAAGGAGAAGAAGAAGAAGAAGAAAGGAGAGAGATGGATGTTAGGGGTATTTTTGGTAGTTCATTTAGCTTTCTTACTCATATGGGGATTTGGTAAATATATCAACATTGGGAGTAGTGATTGTAAAAAATAATTTTAACCTACCAGTTTTGTAAATCCTATTGTTATCCAGTAGATCTAAGCAATTCCCCCTTAGTTAAACCCCAAAACCTAGGAAGGGATACCTCCTTCCATACAGACAAGGCTGAATACCTGAAGACCCAACCTTTTTTAGCTTATAAGACATAGTGTGTAGAAGAGCAAACGTCGACCGTTTAGGACTCTCTCCACCACCTCAGATTCTATTTCCCAGCACTTGGGCTTTAGGTGACATGGCATCAAGGCATAAACTTTCTCCATACTCTCACCACTTCATTTTCTCCCTCAAATCTATCAACCATACTGGTTTCCTTAGTTAAATAAGTTTCCTCCAAAGTCCCCCTCCCCATCCTTGATCAATTTTTTGGCACTGAATCCCAATATCATTAGTCCCTAAAAAAATAAAAGTTTCAAACTCTAATTAAATCTCCTATTGAAGAGATTTAGAGGTAATCACTACAATCCAACCTTTGATTTGTAAAGATATTTAGGATTTAGATAAAAACAAGAAAAACCTTCAAAGATCACAATGGGTAGCTACGGAGTTTAAACCAATCTATGCTGCTTTGCAGAAGTATTGATTACAGATATCAGGTCCAAAATTAGTAGCAGTTCAGTAGACACAACTGTGTGGCATGTGATAAATGTAATCCAATGCAAAATAATCCAAATACCAATAGAATATAGTGATAATTCTCATTTTCCCAATAAATCTACAGTTATACTAGTAGCAGATCAGTAAACACGACTGTGTGGCATGTAATAAATGTAATCCAATGCAAAATAATCCAAATACCAATAAAATATAGTGATAGTTCTCATTTTCCCAATAAATCTACAGTTAAAGAAGATAAAAGAGACTGGCAATAGCAGCACTTGGCAAGTTGGCATCAATTAAGGTTCTTCTAACTTTTGGTCCAACAAAAATAGGATTTCCCCCACCACCAAAGAGGAAAACAAGGAGAGCAGCAACCAATAACCTCTCTCTCACACACAATCTGTGCTTGTAGATGACTAGATGTGTGCATTCTCCAAGTCAACTAAGAAAAAGATACTCAAATCTGTGCTTGTAGATGTGTGCATGAGAGTGCTTAATAATCAATCCTCATCCAACAGGGAAATATGAACAGGACCCAAAAACACCTATACTACCAGAGTCATCCAGCTTATACTACTCTAATAAAAACCACTCCTAAATTCAAGTAATTAATGAGTTTGGCAACATTTTCATAGAACCTTAGCTGGTGGAACTAGTTTGCTCTGGTAGCACTGTCACAAGGTCCAAGGCAAATCGTTAATCTTTCTCAACGCAAGCGAGTTCACAAGTTGCAACGTCAATATCTATCCTTCGACCTGAAATGTTTATATAGCCCTTGATTTGCAAATATTACAGCCATCTATGCTCTATTCAGAAGTCACTTGGGTGCAAAAGTAAGTAGATAAAAACCGGTAGTCTGATTGGTGATTGTAGACCACCCTGTAGTTCCGATTCAAGCTTTCCTTTCTTATGAAACGGAGCAGGGAATGTTCTGTTATCTCTATTCCTTTGATACGTCTCCAGATGCGGAGTCTTCGGCAAATGAAACTCTTCAACATGTTGATTCGGTGCCTGAAACAGCTTCTAATTTTGCTTATGATTCAGATATGGAGATGCTACTTCGGGAAATGCTATTGAGAAAAATGCTCCTTCAAGAGATGAGCATCGAGCGCGTGGGCGCCGCGGCTTCACTACCATTAGAAGGAAGTGGTGATGTCAGGGGGCAGGAAAAGACCAACTCCCCGAGAGCTTCATCTATCAATGAACAGTGGATTGATGGAGCTCTTGGCATTGCTTTGTTTTCCTCTCCTTTCCTATCAGCGGGTTCCGAGCCTTTTCTTAGAAATTTCTTCATTCGTACCGAACTGTTTGCAGAATTAATTCATGCTCCACAAGATCCTATATCAGCTATACATCCTCCTCGCATTTATGCCGGAGATGTCGCCAGTGCTATGGGCTTTGGCTTACGTAGATAAAAAATTATGAATGGGATTGTGGCACTCCACTCGCCACCTTACACCCTTGCTTCCCATCGTAATTGCCATTGTAGCTTGTGCGTGGCCCAGCCCATAAGGGCTGTGTGGACTTGATGTCATCCCCACCTTCCTCCAGTATACCAAGATCATTCAGAAAATATCTCAACCAAGTAACCTCCGCTCCTATTGCCACCATGGCTCTATACTCTGTCCCTGCCCTGTTTCCGATCTTCTTCCAGTCAAGAGAGAGAGAGTTGGTATAGCGAGGTCAAGCGGACTGGAAGAAGATCGGAAACAGGGCAGGGACAGCCTGGCAGGGTCCACAAAGGAGATAAAAGGAAGCGGGTCGGAAAAGGGCAGGAGTAGCCTGGCAGGGTTCACAGAGGAGGAAAGAGAGTGGTCGGGTGCAGATTGGGAAAATCAGCAAAAGAAATTGAGAAGCTGGTTAGGTAGGAAAGAGAGTGAGTCAGTAGAGATGACTGGTAGGAAATCCACCTGCAAGGACTGCCGCTGCCTGAGAAAGGGTGGAGTGCCGACAGGCTAGGAGTTCACTGTTATCAGAGAGCCATTGGATATACTCATCCACAAAATTTCAGCATCAAATTTGTAATACTAGGGACACTAACTAAATA
This sequence comes from Macadamia integrifolia, assembly GCF_013358625.1. Lineage (NCBI taxonomy): Eukaryota > Viridiplantae > Streptophyta > Magnoliopsida > Proteales > Proteaceae > Macadamia > Macadamia integrifolia. Next base: position 17,011,598 of record NC_056570.1, read on the forward strand.
AATAAATAAACCTTGACATATTCAGGATTCAGCCACATGACTACAAGACTTTCTAACTATTTTGAACTAGTCCAAGTGGCCTATGTGGGCCCACAATCAACTTCAATTAGCTTTTTTTTCTGCAGATCAGGTCACTCATCAGTAGAAATGTATTCCTTTATGAAGTGATTCATCTAGTTTTAATGATTGACATTTGACAAACAACAAGTGTGCTGATAAGACAATTTATAACTTTGTTTCTGAAAAACAAAAGTAAAAAGACATTATGCTGTCAGAAACTGTAATTTTATATAGCACATCCTTTTCAACAATGTAAATAGAAACCATCAAAAGCCAAATTTTAGCAACAAAATAATGCCAATTAAAGAATAAAAGATCATTACCGTGTCCCTTCCAAGGGCAGCATAGTGCTGTAATCCGTTACATGAACCATCCTGGAAACAAGAATAAAATCAAAATAAAACAATCTCAGATGGCTTTTCCTACCATGGGATGATCCGAACTCATGCATATCTTGATCTATTTTACAGCAGTTATATGTGTCAGAGGCAGGTGTGAATCTAGGAGTCAGAATGGTCTAACTGTTAGATCTTAGAATAGGGGATTCAGAATTTCAGATGACAAGGATCTGCCAATCCAGAGTACATAGGCACAGCAAAGATAACAAGAAGATACAAATTTCTATGCAATCAGGTTAATAATCCAGATGCATTCATCATAACCAAGAATGGAAAAGTGTAGCAGAAAATGTGGCAATATGAACTTCAACACAGCACTTAGGATACTAACTGTGATTGTCTACTGAACTTCTACAATGTGCAAGGTCAAAATTGAAAATTGCAAAGAATTCTAATAATAGTAGTCCACATGATGCAGATACGCACCCATGGAGCGATCCATATCCATCTGGGTATCCAGACAAAGATGAACCGGATCCATATTTGATCTAGTAGTTATTTTATTACTTTATTTTAGGAAGTTGAATACGTAGGAGTTAGAGTCGGGTTAGAGCTTGTTTTCTTTTATGAATTGCTTCCTAGTTTAGGTTAGCTTCTATTTCAGATGAGTTTCTATTTTTATGTTTTTTATTTTCCTATTTACATGCTTGTAACCGATCGACAAAAACAAAGAATGAAAGAATGAATTGAGATTGGTTTGGGTGAAGAGCCTATGGGCTAGTGTGTGCGATTCTCATCGCCCCCCCTACCCTTTTCTTGTGCGACTCCTCTCCCTCCCCTGCAACTTTGAGTTCATCTCAAGGATTCTTCCCTACCCCTACTGGCCCTTCATCAACTTGTTATCAGAGGAAAGAGAGAAATTGATGGGGGAAGGATGGGATGGGATCCTTCAGCTCTGATACCAAGTTGATGGAGGGCCGGTAGGGGTAGGGAAGCGACCCTGAGATGAACTTAGAGTTGCAAGGGAGGGAGAAGATTCGCACAAGAAGGGGGGGGGGGGGAAGAGAATCACACACACACACGCCTGTAGGCTCTTCACCAAAACCAATCTCAATTCATTCTTTCATTATATGTCTTTCTCAATCGGTTACAAGCATATAAATAAGAAAAAAATAATAATAATAAAAAAAAACTCAACTGAAATAGAAACTAACCTAAACTAGGAAGCAATTCATAAGAGGAAACAAGCTCTAACTCGACTCTCAAAATCGGGGTTTTGGGTATAAAGATTCCACTGACCTGTAAAAAGCGGGCCTAACCCTTGGGGGTGCGGTAATACATCTAAAAAATTATTCCATCGAACGTACTCTCCCTTGGAGCCGGGAATTCCTTTATCATTTCGTCTAAGAGGAATAGTTCTTCTAATTTTATAAATTTTTTTAGAACGTTCTTTTCTTGACTATTATTCAAAAAAGTTTCAGATTCCCTAGTATTCCGTCTTTATTGGATAACGGGTAGCTTTGAATTTCGGGATTTGTAAAAAATATTCAATAACTTGATTAATAATAATGGAGTTAACTCCTACGTACTCAACTTCCTAAAATAAACAAAATAAAATAAAGTAAAGATATTATTCTCCTAAATAAAATAACTACTAAATTCCAACTAGATCAAATAATCAAATATGGATCTGGTTCATCTCTGTTTGGATACTCAGATGGGTATGGATCGCTCCCCGGGTGCGTATCTACATCACCACATTTTTGTTGTACATAACCAAATAATATGAGCGTACCCATCTGAAAAGATCTTTTTTTTTTTTTGGGGGGGGGGGG
>NC_056570.1:17013850-17024653 GCF_013358625.1 Macadamia integrifolia
GGAGAAGGGGGGAGATGACACATTTTATATGCTATATCACCATCCTCGTCATGATGTGTTTGAGAAAGGTGGCCCATGGGGGAAAAAGAAAAAAGAAAAGGTCCAAGGACCACATATCTTAATATGATATCACAACTTAAATAATTGCAAAGGCATGGTCCACAAATTTGGAAGGATGCAAGAACTATGATTGAATGAGTAGGTGCTGGCATATTAGAACCAGCCAAACTGGGGTTGCTACTGAGTTTGCAATTCTTAACCAGGACCTCTGTTCAAGCCAAGAGGGGCTGATATATGAGAAGAGGGTAAGAACTCAGAATCACCTTCAGTTGAGAGGCAAGGGAGCAACAAGCTGTCATCTTCTTATATTATAATTAATATCAGAACAGTGAGGGAACTCAAGTAGTCAAGTACATCTTTTATCTACAAACATCTTGAAGGTCATGGTTTGATTGTTTGTTGACTGAGTTCTCTAGGAAAATAACATGAATATATGCAAAAATATACTAACATACATGGACAATTGTATACATAATTGTCAAGGCGACCCAAGGCAGTGGAGGGGTGCCTAAGTGCTTAGGCAAAAAGGTGCCCACCTAGGCCTAAGCGCCCAAGTGTTATTTTTTATTCTCCATCTTTTCTAACATTATTTAGTATGCTACATATACCTCATATCATCAAAATTCAACATTAAACCACATCAAGTCATCAAAAATCAACATAAAACCACATCAAGTCATCAACAATCAACATTAGGTCACATCAAATATTCAAAAATCAATATTTAGAGAAATGTTCTTGTTCGCTAATAAGTTTGACATGTCACATGATTTTATTTTACATGATACTTTTTGTATTAGGTAGAGCACAAAACCAGCTTTCGAACGAGTCTAAAATTACTTAAATCTGAGTTATAATGACTAAGTTATGTTACAGTTTAAAGTGCATGAATGCTTTTAAAAATCACTTGAATGAAAATAAGATTATTGACATCGAAGCAAAAGATTATTTTATCTCACTTTGGATTTTTAGCAATGTTATTTATCATAATAAGATTTATGAAATTTTCATAATTGAGGGCAAATCATTCTCTTGGGCACTCAAAGAAGAGAAGTCGGCACCATAGTTAAAGTCAAAAACCCAGCATTTGAATGTTGAAAATCTCCCCTACAACCAAAAATCCAGTTTTTGTTCTTGGATTCGGGAGGGGGTTGACTTTTTATCCTTTTGGAATTTATTGTTGAAAGTATTTTTATTGGATTCAAATAGGAGGTATTTTCTTATATGTGAATAATATCTCAAATAAATGAAATCATTTACTTAAACGATATTTGGCACAAATAAGTGCCAAACCAGAGCCTTACACTAAGGCAACAGTCGTATAGACCCCGGACAAACTGCTTGGAGGTCAGGGCGACACCTTGACAACGACACTTGTATGCTACTAGTCAAAGTAGTCCAAATTATATACTACACAGATTGTAGCCAAGCTTGGTTAAAGAGTCCAAATCTGCCACTTGGCATATTGGAATGCATCCGGAAAAGACCTAGTTGTAGCCTATATCACCCTCCATGTGGTCTCATGCAGGTAAATCTCAGAACAATAGTTCTCAAAGTGGCAAAATAAAACATCTAGAGTATTGACCAATATTTTTAAATTGGTCCACTGCCTGATATAATGTGTGGTAGGCCATGAAATTTGGCAAATGGCCAATTGAGAGGTTTGACATCTATCCAATTGGCAGAATCTCTACATCATCGCTTCAAATGTCAAAATCAAGTTACCATAATCAACCTTGGGTATGTAACCATAAGTAACCTCTCTATGCATATAGCATATAAAACCACAGGACCAGATGATTTACACAGGCCAAAATTCCCAACTAGACCGAGAATGTACCTGGTGAATAGGCATATGTGATATGGTTGTTTCCGGAGAGGAACTTTTCAATGCTTCAGAGAGATTGATGCACGTTGCTAAGCACTGAAATGGATCTTCTGCCTTTAACCACCACCGCCTACCCTCTAGTGGTCTGTCTGCAGAATCAAATATATCATCCAAGTGATTTTCAGTAAATGCTATTCGGCCATCATAGGACAATTTGTCCACACCACCAGCATATACATTGGCCAGATGTATCTTGAGCCAGCGTAACCCTGATTTCCCAAGGGGACGCCCCTCAGAAAACTCCAGGACTCCCCGGCATAGATCTGAACCTAGATGGTTTAAATAAGGGTGCATGGGATATGCACGACCTCGAAAGTCAAGGTTGTGTGGGTAGTAGAAACCTTCATCATCCTTCATTTTCCGGGCTACCTGCTCCCAAGTAAGACAATCAGTATATTTCCTATCTGATGATCTGTAACAGTAACTGGATGATGGTAGAGACCAAAATTTAAAAATAATAATAATAATAATAACAATAATAAATCTTACAGTAAGTTTAAGTTCTATGTCACACCGTTGCGAATGCCTCTCACTGTTCTCTTTCTTTACAGTTTTAACTTTCCACTTCCACTTTTTTAGCACTGCTTCATCATCAGTGTCTGGCTCCTCTGGTAAAGGAACCTGATATGAACGAAATAAACAGAGACACATAAGAAGAAAATTCAGTAAATAAGAGCAGCCAATACTCACTATATCAAGCTCCCAAACTGCATAAATAAAAACTAATTTGAACCAAAACAGAAAACTTTAGGAGCTTCTGTTCGACAAGATGGATAAAGCATAGCTCAATAAATTTCTTTACGAAAAATAATTACTGCAACAGAGGGGACTCACATCTTCACGATCAACCAAGTCAGCTAGACGACCGCCACTAGCCCATATTCTGTCCACAATACTAAGTACCCTTTTATTAATCCTCCATTTGGTATTTCCAAGTGTATCCAGGGCCTGGATTTAAAAAATAATTATAATAATTACACTTTCGCAACAAGCAGAAAGGCAAATATAAGTATATACTCAAAGTGCCAGCATAGAAGAGCATCTTCCTGTGTCCCGCCACAATTGATGAAAAGATTCAACATGAAACTTCAGATCATCTAATAATAGAGAGAGGGAAAACAAAACAGATTCAAGATTTGCAAACCTCAAAAACTGATTCCAACTGCTTTTTTGGAACCTTCTTAACTGCTTCGCGCTGTTGTTTCGCTCCGTGTATGCGCATGACATAAGATGGTAAAAACAAGTATGCTCCTTTGTCATACCTGCAGAAAAGAAGGTAAGGCCATCACAGAATGAAATGGAATCTGGAGAACATGAGAACTGAAAATAATGTGCCAGCCGCAAAACAATATTTATCCACAATGTTGAACCAATGAAAAGGTCATGAGAGAGAGAGAGAGAGAGAGAGAGAGAGAGAGAGGGAAACAACTATGCAAATCATTTTTTGGAGGCTACTTGAAGTAGCTACTCACATCATGACGAAGTAAATTATGATCTCCAGAAACAAAAGATTTGCCAGTCAGAAACTAACTGCTAAATTAAACAAAATACAAATGAAAGCACGAATTATTAAAAAATAAAAAAAAAAATGAAATGCAGATGATACAACTTGGAGTACCATACCCTGTCCAGTTGACTGGAGGCACTAACATTGGCATATAAGGAATCACCATGTGCCTTGCCTGTTACGAGAAAACACGATCGTTTATGCTCCTGAAACCAAGATATTTATGCAAGAGAATGTTCTTCCATGTTTTGAGACACCGTAATCAAGTTATATTTAGTCTAATCATTTTTAGCCATGACCAACCATAAATCAAGTAATGTAGAATCTCTCCAAGAAAAGTGAATTGACTTACGGTTCTCTCCAATCCTTTGCGAACCAAAGGATCACATTCAATGACCCCAAATCTTCTGCTGGTTTTTCTGCTGAAAGATCGGAAACAAATTAACCATAGTGTTCAAAGATAAAGCAATGAATGTCATCCAGAAAGGATAGAAGCATTACTGTGTTTCTTTCATAACAGTTTTCAGGCTGTGCCTAAATGCAGGCCGAATATCAGGTGGACCATCTGCTACTTGATCAACTGGAGGTTGTATATATGCTGTTTGCATCAGCAATTCAATCAAACGGCTCCCAACCTGGAAAATATAAGCATGGGAACTTGAGTTAAATCAATATTAAGAAAAAAAAAAATTAGAAAGAAAAATTTCATATTAATATAACTTTTGGTAACCATCCAAAGAATGTGAACCTTAGCCTGAGCATCCTGGCCCCATGGCTTTGAATCATCCTGGCCCTTCAGTATGTACTTCAACTGTCGTTGCTTTTGCTTTTTCATTAAGTTATCAACTTTCTTCCTCAGCCTTTCTTGCTCTATGGTTACACGATCAGATTCACCTTCTTGGTGTTTCTTATCTTTTTCAGTCTTTTTCTTTGTCTTCTCCAAAAACTTGTGTATCCTAACCTGATCCATTCCGATGATCATTAATCAATATTTCTCACTGTTTATATCATAAGAACCAAAAGAGGGGGGAGGGAACAAAAACGGAAATTATCAGTGAAAGGAGAGATCCAAAGCAACAAAGCAATTATGGGATTACATCTTGTTCAATGACAGCCCTTCCCCCTTGCAAAAGAACAAACCCCCTTACACTCAAAAACTAATCATTACAAAATCTTCCCACTTTTTCAATGTACAGAAAGTATTAGACCCCCTAAATTCTGGAAGCACCACACACCCCCCAACACTTCTTGCATTCATCTCTTCAGTCTTCTACAAACTTAATTGGTGTTTCTTGACCTATTTTTTATTTTTAAAACTTTCAATAACCTTAGAATTCTTGGACTGCACAAAACAAACCAAGTAAAATGAACATACATGCGGAACATTATTAAGCAGCAGACCATTTCATATGAAGGTAAATATTGCTGAAAATTAAGTCGACTGTGTGCCAACAAAATATGTATAACATTTAGTTATATGAGAAAGTTACAAGATAATGAAATTCAAAAGGTCTGTTACTGTTCTGATCATTAGGTTCATCACGGAATTGAAGATTTCAAATCAATCAAGCAGAATGACAACTCGCACATCCTTAAAGTCTAGGTTTTAAGCTTCAGGGTCCTAATCTATTAAATTATTAAATGATAGCCCAATTGGTATTTCATACAAGGTGAGGCCTTCAGAAGTAGCATTATCTTTTTCATGCTATAGACCTGATTTTCTTTCACAAGCAGCGTCTTACAAATGTAGCTGTAATCTAGGTAATGTACTTACTTTAACAGTAACAACCTGATGATCGAAAGGGCACGACGTAAAAAATAACTCCAAATACATGAGAAATAAGAGACGGTATAAATTTGTAGTAATAATGGCATAAGGCTTAAGGTACTCCGCATAAGAAATAACATGCTATGAAGGGTTCGGCATAAAGAAAGACCTGATAAAAGTATGTTGTAATAACCACAAAACAAGAGTGGTTAAATAGAGGCAGAAGGAAAGGGTGACAAAGAGATTACTCTCTCTAATGAGCATGTATTTAAAAATAGGGTGGATTTCAATTTCACCCCTAAAGTTCAAACTCTCTCCCTCCCCAGGGTTCTAGAGATTGGTTTTGGTGATGGGAAATCCCGTATCGGTGAGTCGGTACAGACCAAAGGTAAAATGTTAAAAAAATCATTTTTAAAATGAAAACCAGAGGCATTTCTGTCCGATCCAGACCGATGCAGGGTGATCTGGATTGGTATCGACCGAGACCGATCCCGATCTTGATTCCAATTTCTAAAACCATGCTCCCATCACATGATTCCCTTTGAATTTATGCCTCTCTGCAGATGGTCCCCCTTGCATTCACGTCATATGGAATGAAAGCAGGAAAAAAAAATTTAAGGGACTAAGAATTCTAATATGAGGTCATCCAGAAAGATAGGTAACTTGACCAAGTTTTCAGCTGTCGTACTTGGAAAAATCTGAATTTAATGATGTCCCAACAGAAGCATTCAGGGATGGAGACCTCAATTTGATCCAAGATTCAAGTCAAGAGTTGTCCTTACCTATAAATAGAGGCAAGGATTTGTCTTTGTGTGTTACAAGCTAAAAAGGGTCTGAATTTTCTCTCTTTGGATTGATTTTCTTCAGGGCATCACTGCTGACATCCAGCATCATTGGCTGTAACAGCAACTGTGAAAAATGATTGTCTTTGGGATAGGAAGAAAATAAAAGGATGGTAGAAGAGGCGAATGAATTGAAAGAAAAGGGGAGCTGATGTTTCAAATGATCCCCATAAGGTTAAAGTGTCATCCTAAAAAATTATGGGACTTTCTGATATACAGCAATAACTTTTTTGGGTGTGACTTGAATAAATTTAATCTAGAAGAGACACTGATATTACATGTAAACTTTAGGGGAAAAAATGAAATTCTCAATAAGAAAATATGTAAATGAAGCGGAGTAACATAGATGAATGACAAATCAAGGAAAATAAAGCCTTGTAATTTGAAGTTCATCATAGCATGCAAATTAAGACATTAAATGGATCTCCACCTAAACCATTAAATTAACCTACTATTGTCTATTAATTCAGAAGATAGTATTCTAACAAAATATATATAATCAATTAAAAAAAAAAAATGAATGTTACAAAAGAAAGGCAGAAAACATAACTGACGGACGACTGGATGGTTACATCTTTTTTTTTTAGGGGGAAGGGTGGGAGAGGAGGTGGATGGGTAGGTTTTAAAGCCAGAATAGGAACATGAGATCCCACGGTGGATTGCAGAAGACTGCCGTGACTAAGCTTTCAAGGAGGTTAGAAAAATACATTGTGCACAAGTGATCTCCCAAAATTGGAGATGGACATGACATCATAGCCAGAATCCAATGTCTGCCAATAAGCCTGACTCAAAGAGCTTAAAAACATGGATTCAGGGTACCATCCATGAACAGCACTTAATGTCACACATGGGAACATCTTCAGAATCGTATCACTTGTAAAACTAAATGCAAGTGACTGTCTCAACCTTGAAACTATTTGTAGGGAAAATGGAGTCTGGTAGTTATGGAAACAAAATGATGCAGTTTAGTTTCCTAAATAGGCTTGTTTTATTAAGAATAAGCTTAGGGTTGGGTTCCATACATGTTGGGCCTTTGATCCCATGTGTTTTGAGTGCAATAGACCACTTTTATGGGTCTAAAAGGGGGGGGCTCTAAGGTTGCATACGGGATTCAGTGATTTTTTTCCTTTTTCCTTATTTTCCTTTTTAGATGGGGTTATTTAGTTTCTAATTTCAGTACCTAGTTAGTTTCCAATTTTCAGTCGTAAGTTAGTTTCTATTTCCAGTTTTAGTAACTAAAGGACTTTCTGTTTTGTAAGTTTCTATTTTTAGGTTTAGTACCTAGGTGAGTTTCTAATTTTTTGTTTCCTATTTCAGTTTTTGGAAACTAAAGTTAGTTTCGATTTTATGTAACCCCCCATCATTATTATAAATAAAGGAGAGCTCTCATTAGTAGAGCCACGATTTTATGAACAAAAAAAGATGCTACTGTGTTTCTCCTCTATGAAGGTTCTTTGTGTTTGATCAAAGAAGAAGGGTTTGGTGTTTGATCCAAGCGACATTCTGTGGCGAGAAGTCCGAGTGGATCTTCATATTTTCTGGTTTTCTTATTGTTTCTAATCTCATTCAGCCAGCCAGGTAAGTGCTCTAATCTGTCTGCAGAATTTCTGGGTTAAGATTCTCTATTTTATCTACCGTTGGCCTAGCTGTTTTGGGAGTTCTGGCCATCCGATGGCCTTCAATTTTGATCGAAGGTTAGTCCTATTCTGAAGGAAGTTCGATCCAATTTTGAGGCTAATCAGACCACTGGTTCCTGCTGAAGTGGACTGTTGCTCAATTCTGGCCGGTTATGGATTTTGCCCAGATCTGAATTTTGAATTCTGTTTTGTTTAAATCTGTATGGAACTTGACTGCTGCTATTATTCTCCAATGGGTTGGACTTTCAAATCAGTCTTTAGATGTGTTGTTAGTTCCTTGATAATACTCTGCTGAAAAATTCAGAAGTTAATGCCAGATTTCAGAACCTACTGTCAGAATCGAGTTCTGATTTGGTTATCTGGTTTTGATATGTTTTGATTATGATCCTACTTATTCAATTACTCTATTTCTGTTGCTGGAACTTCTAATTGTTCATGCAAACTCTGTTTCCTGAAATTCCTGATTGTGGATCTGCTAATTTTGGTTTGTTTAAGGACTGTTGACTGATTATTCTGGACTGTTGTTGCTATCTATTATTGGGTGGTTATTTGGTTGTTCTTTGGTTTATAATATCCTGCAGTTTCGGGATTGGTTTTCAAATCTAGTCCTACATTACAAAAAGAAGAGAGTAAGCAGAAAATCTAGAAGCTTCATCAATAATCTACAGCGTGTCAAAATCTAACTCAGGTTCAACATGGATATGTCTTTAGAAGAGTAAATTCAACAATACAAGGGGTGACTCAAAGTGGAAGTACGGAAGCTTCAGGAAACTTCCCAAGCTTCCCAAAAGCAGAACGGGAGATCAGAAGAGGAAAAAACCATCTTAACAGAGTGCATTGGTGTGCAAAAGTAATGCAATTCAATGGTAAACCATAATCATTTATTGTTGAAGAGCTATCATAATGATCCCAGCAGCAACTGACAAAACATGTGACATGAAAGACAGATCACAAAAGCATAGATACTGTACTTCACCATCAATCTTCAAGCATTCCTCAAAGTTGGAGAAAATGAAATGCAGCAGCTTAATAACAGATATGAACTATTATTCAGCTACAAAGGAATAAATGGTGCCCCTTCGACCTAATCCAGCGAGTCACTTAAATAAAAACTTACTCACCTCCTGTTCAATGGCTTCACCTATTTGGCAAGCAGCTTGGACCACCCTAGCACTGCCATGTTCACCTCCTGTCATTAACAAACCCATCAACTTATGCATTGTAATAACAGACATCATATCTGCCGGCAACTGATCGAAATACGGTGCATAAGATGCCCTGTTCTTTCCTTGTCTCCATAATTCCTGATCTGCAAGAATTGCATCACGCAAAGGCTCGAACCAACCAAGAAACAATGATTTTATATATGGTAAAGTGGGTGCTAGCTTCTGCTCACACATGTCGACAAGAAGCTCCTTGTATTCCTTCGCAGCCTGTTCCCATGCTTCTGTTTCAATTTTAACTTGCCTCCTCCTAAGCATATGATACTTCCCTTGCCTCATTCCTGCCACAAGCTTCTGTGGCCGTCTCTGCAATGTGGGCTCCGAATTCACTTTCCCGTCTTTCTTCATCTCCTCCAACAATCCCTGAATTTCTCCAATGGAAGAAACATCTTCCTCTGTGTCAGTCGATACATCAGTCGAACAGATGGCCTCAGCAACACTGGCATAACCTTGAATTGGGTTTGTGAGAGACCCAAAACTGATTCTTGCCAAATCACCTTCAAATGATGGTACTTCACCATTTCGAAGAAAATATCTTCCAATATTTGCGATATTTACACAGTTCTTGAACTCAACTGGTCTGGTTCTGTTGGGCAAAATGGAATTTTGGGAGTAACCCAAGAAACAATATGTGGGAAGGATTGAAGAGGGTTCATGTGAAAATCTTAACTTCCTAGAACAGACTTGTTTAGATATGTTTCTCCACAACATCACTGTGTGTTGTTTCCTTGATGGGTTTGGGTCGAGGATTGTGGGTTTATCGATTGGAACTGAGCAATCGAGTTTGTTATATAGAGTTGTAGAGACTGCGAGAGTTATACTACTGGACATCAAAATTGAACTTTAAGAAGAAAGAACGATGAATTAGAACATATAAAGAAGTTAGATAAAATGAATTAAATAGGTCAGGAGTGAAGCCTACAAGCTTCGAACTCATGAGATCAAAGAGAACCAGAGGGAGACAGAGAAGAAGATGAGAACGGAAACCTTATAATGGTCCTTAGAATGAATATTTCCGGTAGCCGCCTTAAACCCTCCTTAAACCTTATTCTCTTCCAGTGCCTATCTTTGTCATTCTCTGCCACTCTCTCTCTCTCTCTCTCTCTCTCCCTCTCTCCTCTCTGCTTGTCTTGCTTTGTTGTATAATGTAACCTAGTGAATGATTCCAAACTTGCCCAGTCAACTCGATAACATAACCAGTTCACTCAACTCGGTCAATTTTTGAGCCGACTTGGTGATAAATTGTAAAAAAAAAAAAAAAAAAAATTGAAAGTGGAAAAAAAAGCAAGGCAGCATGTCTCATACGTCATATACGAAGCGGAGAGAAATGACCATCTCACCTCTCATGAAAGGTAATAGCAGTTAGCAGAAGTCTCACTCGTGATGATGCTTTCATCTGCTGGCTAGCTCATTGACCCTAATTGAAAATTAGCATCATCTAATTATAAAAAAAAAAAAAAAAAAAAAAAAAAAAAACCCTTTATTGAAACAATATCACATGGGTTTTGCATTACCTAATCAAAAACCTTTGTTTAATAAGTAAACACCTTAATCAAAAGCTTAGAGAAGCAAAAAATGTGAATTGATCCTTCCTGATCTGTGAGTGAGATCCGAGTCTAAATATTCTCCTCTACCACCAATTGTTACTGATAACACTCCCTTATGAAATATTTTTGCACAATTGTACCCAAATTATTAGCTTACACAACATTTCCCCCTCCACCCAATTTTATTCTAAATTCCATCAATGCCCTCCTTATTAGTGTTTTTTTTTTTTAGTAAAACCCTCCTTACTTGGTCAACATCCAGTTTTTTCTCAAGCAGAATTTTCATTATTTGGGTGACTTCTTCTTCTTCTTCTTCTTCTTCTTCTTCTTC
>NC_056570.1:17024673-17046804 GCF_013358625.1 Macadamia integrifolia
TTTTTTGTGAAACTTGGGTGACTTCTCATTGCATAGTAAACAAAGAATAGGTGTATCCGTGTTTGTATATTCTATGAAAAAATTAGGTTTTTCTCTCATATACAAACATACCGGATTGCAAAGTTTGGCCCGACAAGTCCAAGCTTGTCCAAAACCCTCCCTGAGTCCACTAGGGCCAAGGTTAGGCATTTCAGCCCACAAGGTGGACCAAGGTAGGCATTCCTAGCCTTTCAGGTTAGGATTGAACCAAGCCTGGGCTAGGGTATTGGGTTAAACCTGAACATATATATATATATATACACTTAAGAGAATATATATATATATATACCTAAGAGAAGTTGCAAGTACTTACCATATTGTTTCTATGATAGAACAAAACAATTATACTAATCTTTGTCTAGAAACTTTAGGACAACAAACACCTAGAATGGAAAATAAATTAAAATGTTCTTCTAGAAAGTCTGTTCGTATAGAATGTAGACCATATCTTTACCCCCCCCCCCCACAAAAAAAAAAAAGACCATATTTTTTCTATTATAATGAAATCTTAAAATACAACTTGGAAGAAAAATAAATAAATAAATAAAGTACATATGTCAAATACCTTGATACAAGAGAGTGTTGGTATCCAACAAAAGATGGAAGAAGATTACACTTTTCTATAGAACACTCACTCACTCACTCAATGGTATTGCAGACAAAGAACTCAAAGGGGAACACATTCAGAAAGCAAAAAACCATTACAAGGCAATATTATAAGAGAAGTAAAGATGTATTTTCTGACCTTACTCTTCGTTTTACTTTATATTTGTACAAATTCTTTTATATCATTCTCATATTATAAATAGTAGGTCCACACTAACATTCTCTCTCCTATTTTGATCATGTGGACCTCATATGGATGATACTATTTTTCAATCCCTCATTTGTGTAATATGGATATTCCTTCTTACACTGCCCTTGTAAGAAACCCTCCCCCCATATGTATATATAAGGGATAAGAACTATGTTTCTAAGTGTGGCCTACACCAGCACTCCCATGTGTCTATCCCTCTCCTCATAATGTAAAAAGATATCTATGCCCTTTGTTTTGGGGAAAAGACTAATAGACACAGGGAGCACTGACATAGGTTGTGCTCCCATATAGAGAATCATTTCCCATAAGTTGGCATCCCGTTGCGTCTTGTGCATCCACTATACCAGTGAGTAGGCCAATGGAAGGGGTGTAGATGCATTGGGACAGAGGCAACATGGTCTTTTTGTACCCGCTTGTGTTTGAGTGTAGATCTACGCAAGCAGACAAGGTTCTTTATATATATATATATGTAAATAGTTTGGGATGCTTGGTTATATTTATAGGCATCACATTCTTTGTTCCTTTTCTTAAGTTGCCAATGTGGGAAAAAGAAATACTTATTTTTGCTCCAAATGGAGGAGAAAGAACTAAGAGAATGCACTAAACAACAACTCCTTAGCAAAGTCGGTGAAGCTATAGTGTGCTAAGCTTACACACACAAGGAGGTCTGTTCTCTTGTTATTTAGTTTTAGGAGTATCTCTATTTATTAATAGAGCAAGGAAAAATACTGCAAGAAGATTTCATTGATGCCATGGTCAAAAATGTGTAAAACTAAGAGTTGTGGTGGATACTCTACTTAAAAAAAAATCTTAGGTATGGAATAGTATTTCTATTATTATTCCTAGTTGGGATAAGATTGAGTTGTGTTGTTGCTCGTTGCCAAGATTCTAAGTTTCTCATCACTATCAAATGTTGGCACCTCATCTTCTATTATAGAAACATTGTTTGGCATTTGGTATGAAAAAACAAATTGTACCCAAAGTTTCAGTCGTTTAGATGGTAATTCTATTAGATGGAGGGAATCTAAAATGATTCACTATCATTGATGTTACTTTTGTTTTTTTGTTTAATGGAGAAGGAAATTGATTGGCATTTATTTTCTTCATGTCCATTCTCCAAAAGAATTTGGGCTGCAAGAAATACCTTCAAGGTGAAAATATTTGTGATCTCTTCTACCATTTATTTGTGCCAAGTTTATCCTTGATCAAAGATAAAATTTCTATTTTTTTTTTTTTTCAAGTCATATGTTAATTACTGTGGAATATGTGGAATATGAGAAATCAATGTTAATATCGCATTGTCAACTAAACCCATATAAGGTGATGGCCAATATTGATAGATAGATTGTATATCAGAACCCCAAAAATCACTTCTCCATTTCCTATTTGTGACTTCCTCTTGAGCTTACACAGATCAATGGTTGCGGAAAGTGTTTACTGTTTTTCTTGATATTAAATCGATTATGAAAACTTTTACTGATGTCTGAATTATTAAAAAGGATGGCTATATTGAACAATGCACATAAGCTGGCTGTGACAACTAGCGGTAGTAGCACTAAATCCGACATATTTGATGATGTATATTCTTTTTTCTTGTTTTAATGCATGGTTTTCTTCCTATCCATAATTGTATTTGAAAATGATTTAATTTTACAGTAGTTTACAAAAAAAAAAAAAAAAAAATCCACCTAGGGGACCCGTTTTTAAATAAGTTTTTTAAATCAATTTTGTTGGATCTAGTTTTTTTTTTTTATTTATTGTCTAGAAATTTCTTTGCAATTACATGTGGCATCAATAAAATTTGGACTTACAATTTGAAAGTTATGAATTTACATATTTAATGTTTTTTTTGAATATTTTCCTAAAAAAAATAAAATAAAAGATCATTTGAATTTTTTAAAACTGAAAATATAAAAAAAATTCAGTTGAACCCTATTGCACCAACCCAGACCAGCTCCTAACTATCAAATAATCTGTGGGGAGGCAGTGGGTGGTAGTGAGCATTCAATAACTATGGTACATGCCCAGGCCTTCCCAACTATTAGATCCTTACTGTTGCTCACCACTCACCGCAAAGGATTTGAGTCCTTCAATGTAAACCATGTGTGCAATACGAGACACGTGCCAGGAGATGCCTTGCGTGTGTTAAGTGGCATTAGCCTGAACAGAATTTTTGGCTTTTTTTTTTTGTTTCCCCAAAATTAGAAGTGATTTTACACCATAGTATTTTAACGAGATATCTCTCTTAATATCCAACGGTTTGAAATGATTCAAGTTGCATATCTTTCACCAGAGGAATGTCAAGACCCTCAGCTATAAATAGGATCCCACTCCATGTCCTAAATATCATAAAAAAGAGTGCCAAGTAACCCTTAGTGTTGAGAGTTGTTCACTAGTAGAAGCACCTTCCAACAGTGGCTACTTGAGTTTTGAGCATCCCATTGACCCGAGACCAGCCCCATTTCAAAGGTAATAGGAGTCTTTTATTTTGCTTAAATTTACTTTACATTTTTCTAACTCTTATAGTTTTCAAATTATAATTATGTGAATAAGGGTATACGGCTGCTATCCTCCATAGGACAGTGGGGATATGCCTTATCCTTTCTAATTTAGTCATTGCTTAGTTTTAGTTTATAATTTTGTGTAGAGCAATCTATTAATGTTACTGGCACTCCAGAATTTCTCCATAATTTTTAATATTAATTTCAGCTTTTATTTCCACACAGTATCATAAACACCAAGTTAACACCAAACACTTTCTTCCTTTATTTTGTTCCCATAGAATGAAAAAACGTCAGAAACGTTTTTCTGGATGACTACCAAACACAACCTAAATCAAACATTTTTTTTTTAGGCCTATGCATAAATTAAGGAATGTGAGATCTAGAGATCAAGGATCAGAACTTTGACGATTTGCATACAAAAAGGATTATAATTTTTTAATTTTTTGACTGATAATTTTTAACTTAGTTTTAATAACAGTTTCGAGTTATTAAAACTTCAAACATTTTCCAAAGTGAACAGATAAGGAAAGAGTGTCAAACCTTTTACAGTAAGTGAATGAATCGAAAGAATTGGTCTCAAGTTGTCTGACACTAAACAAATCCAAATGGTTAGATTTGAATCTGACTGCCATCAATACCTGTAATGTTTAACAGCTATCTCTGTCGCCAATACCTATTAAGCTGTTTAAGAGCTCAATAAATTCCAGGGAAAAAGAAGTCAAGCCAGGCATGAAAGGACGATGCTGCCCCCTTGCTCCGGCTCGCTGTTTAAGAACTCAATAAATTCTAGAGGAAAAGAACCCTACCAGTCTAGCATAGGAAATGCCCAAACTGGGTTGAGCACGAAAAGACCACGCTGTCCCCCTCCCTCCGGCTCGCTAAAGGTGCTCCCGCACACCCTTCCATCGGCCCATATATCTGGCATTTCCTGGCAGGGTTCTTGCGCCCTAAATTCTATTACCTTCTAAATTATGACCCTTCTTAAAACCTTCTGCAGTCAGCAAAGAGATCCTAGACTGCTTTTAGTACAGCGTATCTGTAGTGTAACTGGCATGGCTACGCTAATGGTCTCTACTGCACCAAAATGATCATCATTTACTAATTATTTTGCAAAATTAAGTTCTACAATGAGCTTACAATAGAAAAGTTCCCTGATGATCCAAATGTTTACAAACAGGACAGAATTACGGCAAGGATCGTTAGGGACACCGAGAAAAGGGGCTACATTTACCAAAGCACACATTCTCCATAATCTCAAGAGAGAGCTTGAAAGAAAATAGTGGTATCTCCAGTTGGGTAAAACATCTTTCATCTTCAAAATGATCATTTTCTTCTCTAACCTCAGATTCTACATTGGAGTCGATGTGAAAACTTCACTTCAGCTGGTATTGGGGTCAGAAGTGATGTGGCCATTTAAGTGCAAATTTGAAGGGCTATAAACAAGTGCTTAGATATCAAGCAGCTTCTAAATCTCAGGATTGAGATCTCTCCCACATTTTCGCTTTTGTGAAAAATACCCCTGCCAGAAGACCTGTAAAATGCAATTCCAGTGGTGATTTTTTGACAGAGACGGTTGGTTTTCTTTACAGAGACGACTTACCGAAGAGAATGCTTGCAAAGTTCTCTGGACTAGTTGGAACATTGAAAAGAAGGATACCGGCAATTGATAGAGGAATCTTGTTCAGTGACCCCACGAGGCTGTGGAAACCGGACTGTCAATCAGAAATGCAAATTGCAAAATTGATTTTAACACTAATTTACCACTAAGCCAAACTGGAAATACTAAGAATTAACCAAATACAGTAACTTCAAAAGTGTTGCATATATTTTTAAACTATGCATTGCGGTCCAAAGGGTAGTTGAATGGCAATCAGGCTGCATTTTAGGATGGGAGGTTCCTCGGGCCGGCCTGTGAAGTACTGGGTCCCACTCCTATTCCCATGCACTTTTCTGTTTGGTTTGTGCTGTACATACGCTTTGACATCAAAGTTGGTTGCATACCAAACATGACAGGAGATCGATATAGTGCTTGGAAATACAAGGGAATTAATGGCAATAAAGGGTAATGTAATTGAAATTTTCAGGCTTACAATCATATAGTATAGTACAGGCTTCAAAAGGCACATTACAGATAAAGCAGATAGGCTGTTGTGCAACCTTACCTGTATGTCGTGGCCCCAGTCTGATGGAGAAACCACATTGAAGTGAAGCTGATTGCAAGGCCCAAAAATCCACTTGATGTTATCACAATCCAGAACATAGGCATCCTCAGAAGTGGCCTGTTAATTCAATTCAGAGAAACATGAGGCCCCATAAAAGAGGTAAGGAAACTGTTGGGAACAATCCTACAGTGGAGAACTCTGGAACATTGGATGACTTCATATATCAGTTGGGTCTTTCGCCTAACAACTTAAGCTTTTGGGTTGGATAATTCAGCAGAAACAACCAAAAGTAAAAATATTCATAAATGTGTAGTAGTAAGAAGTCAGGAATAGAGTCGATTTTAAGATTGTTGGTCATGACAGTTTCAAAAGAGAGCAGCTTCTTCATGGAATTAAGACAGATCACCCTAATTGAGCCACTTAGTCGAGTCCTTCCAACCACTTTCAAATTGTGAGGGTTCTGACAAACTGCTTATGGTTTAAAGAACCACCCAAGATGCACATTTCAACAACGACGACCACAACAACAAAGCCTTATCCCAACTTAATGGGGTTGGCTACATGAATCCAAGAAAGGAAAAGGAAAGAAAAGTAAAAGTGGAAGTAAACAGAAGACAAAAACAGTAACGAAGTAGAACACAGCTAGATAGGGTCTGCTACTTGTATCCAAGCCCTCCAATTTGCTCTATTCGAGTCCATACTTGGGACAATGCCTAATCAGTGCATGGCTTTCCTCACTACTTCTCTTATGGTCATTTTTTGCCTGCCTCTAGATATTTTGGATCCTTCTATTTGGATTAGATCACTCCTCTTTATTGGTATATTTGATGGCCTCCGTTGAACATGGCCATACCATCTCAAACGACTTTCTTGAAGCTTATTATGGATTGGGGAAACTCCCAAATACGCCCCAATATGTTCATTTCTTACCTCATCCTTCCTAGTTTTTCAGCACATCCATCTTAACATTCTCATCTCCACTACATATAGCTTATCAATGTGCCGCTTCTTAACTGCCAACTTTCCACCCCGTACATCATAGTCGGGCGTACGACTGTCCTATAGAATTTTTCTTTAAGTTTCACAGGGACATGTCGATCACACAAAACTTGGGACGTGCCTTTCCACTTCGTCCATCCCACTTTAATTCTTCATGGCACATCGTCCTCTATATCGACTTGCTTATTATTGATAGATCCCAAATACTAAAATAGCCACTTTACGGTATCTCTCTCCCCTCAATAATCACGACGTCGTTATCCATTATAGTGTGACTAAAGTTACACATCACATACTCCGTCTTTATTCTACTTATCTTAAAGCCTCTTGATTCCAAGGTTGATCTCAAGGTCCAATTTAGCCCAATTTTTGCATCATCCAATAAAACAACATCGTCAGCAAATAGTACACACCATGGAATCTCACCTTGAATGTTTTTGGTCAACTCAAGGTCCAGTTTAGCCCAATTTTTGTGTCATCCAATAAAACAACATCGTCAGCGAATAGTATACACCATGGAATCTCACCTTGAATGTTTTTGGTCAACTCATCAATTACAAGGGCAAATAAGTAAGGGCTTATTTTGACGAAGCCCAATAGTAATTGGGAACTCGCTACCTTGACCCCCCTTGGTTCTTACACTAGTCTCCACATCATCATACATATCTTTAAGTATATCCATATATTTACTCTCCACCCTCTCTTCTCTAGGGCATGCTAGATTAACTCTTTAGGGCTCTATCATAAGCCTTTTCTAGGTTGATAAAGACCATATTTAGGTCCTTCTTGGCAGCTCTAAAGGTTTCTATGAGTCTCTTGAGAAGGTAAATATCTTCTGTTGTAGATCTCCTTGGCATAAGATCAAGTCAGTCCTGAGTGTCCCTTTATTTTTGTAGATGGGACTACAGTGCTCCTCCTCCAATCGTCAGGCATTTTCCTTGTACACGTAATCCTATTAAAAAGGTTGGTTAACCATAATACCTCACAAAATCCTAATCTCTTCCAAACTTCTACTGGGACTATGTTTGGGATTGGGGTCTTATCTGATTTCATCTTTCTTAAGGCATCTTCAACCTCAGCTACTATAGTCTTTCGTATATATATATATGCTCACCATTCTCTAATCCTCCCCCGTAATGATGGCATGGATACTGTTCCCTGCCTCTCTATCTGGTTCGAAGCGTATCGAATGGAATAGAGTGCATTACCCTTAGCTACCTCACCCCTGCATCATTATCTGCCCTCTATGATTGCATAAATTCCTCTCTGAGGCGAGCAAGTCCCGCGGGTTCAAGTCGAGGCTGGATCTGTAATGAATAGGGGCTGAAACGAGAATGCCGCTTCGGGAAAGGAGCTAAGAGCTAGCCCTTACCACCAATCGTTTCCCAAAGGTGGGAGCGGTCCCCTCTCAGGAGAGAAAGTGAGTCACTGCTGTCCGACTTAACCGGGCGATTACGACAGCGTCCCTTGGCCTGGTCACCTCTTAGAACACATGATCCATGTCTCACTTTGATCTCACACCCCCATTCTCGTTTGAATTCTGGAGCTCGACCTTCGTTGCTCGGATGCGCTTGCAAGTCTGAGACTTACCTCGACAGGTCATTAGCCAAAAAGTTCCAAAGGGAGAACAAGTCTGAGACTCACTCGGCTATATCCTCCTCAGGACCTGCCCGATATGCTGTTGACTTGGAGATGAATTCTCCGGCCGTACCTTCTGCGGTCGTTACGCTTGGTCAGTTATGTTAGGACCCAAGAAAAGTAGAAGCCTCAACCGTTTCGATGGCATTATAACTAAAGTACGCGACCTCCAAAATCAACATCTACATCCTGTCGCTACCCTTTCAGCCCTTTCAATGTTCATCTTCCCGCGTGAGAGTGATCAACGCTCTCATTCACGAAGCCAACCGAGCTGCTCATGGGAAGGAGCATATGGGGGAGAAGGACCATTATTCGTCTCTTCGAACGGAGCCCAGGTTGAATCCACCCCCTGGTTTCTTTTAACTATGTACGGAGGTTACCACTTGACCCAAGGCCCACCTTTCTGCTTAGGCCAAAGAATAGGGTGTCACACCCTGCCTCCAATAGGCTAAGGTATGCGGCATTGGACATCTCACCGTATCCAGTCAGCCTGTTTGTCCAAGATCTAGACTAGGGTAGATCATAACTCCACAATTACACTACGAAGGATCAGAGTTTATATACATATGCATAGTCCAGCAAAAAAAATATCTTACGTAAGCTCTAGTGCCAACTAAGTGATAAGATATATTTACAATTATTCAGATAAGAGTTACATATCTTACAAAAAGAGAATATTCACAGTTTACAGTATCTCAGTAGTAGACTATATACATCAGAGTATGCATCAACAAGAATATATATACAAAAAGATATAGGAATAGTCGATCCTACTCCTCAGAAGAATTAGCCTCCATAGGCGCAGTCGTCACATTCACAGGCGGGTCCGTGATCGAGTTCATCTTCTGGAATATGGGCCATGTGATCCATGGACATTGTCTCATAATCAATGCCAGGAGTCGGCAGAATACTGCTTTCGTCATCTATAGGATCAAAGGAAAGGGGGTGAGCACTGGTAATGCTCAGTGAGGGGTGGGGGAGAACAAGCACACACATCCATATGCAATGCATGCTCCACACATAGAGAATGATGCTCATGCATGCTCCACACATAGAGAATGACGCTCATGAGTCCATTTAATTAACTATACAAAATTCATAATCCATTACTAGGTCTCATCACCCATGGGTATAAGTGCTACCAACGTAGGTGACATACCCTACCCTACGTTGGGCCTCAGGTATACAAGTTACGCCACAGGCAGGAGCCAGCCAATGTCGGTACTGGTCCCAGGCCACACCGGCTAACCCCTAAGAGGTAACCCCGTATCATAAATATATTCACAGGCATACAGTACGTCGTATCCTGTCTCACATCCATAACTGATACCACACATCTCATCACAAGTGTGTTGTTGATCAGGCAGCCACATAATTCGGGATTAGTCCGTACCTAACCCCCTACAGTCAAGGGGTGTAGCACTTGGGGTTGTGATACCTAACCCAACATTCTAAATGATGCACAACCAATCATTGCAATCACACATACAAACATGGGCACCTGCACGTGACCCATCTCACCTATCTTACCTTTCTCATTTCCATTTCATCCCATTCCATCACAATAGTACCATCAAAGAATAAATGCAGGCAATTGTAAATGCATATACACAAGAAATTTAATGTATAAACACGATTAAACAAACACACCAAAAGAATGGGGGGTTAAGAAGGGCACCCACTCACCTTGGTATTCAACTTTGGCAAGTTCACTTCTTAGATTCAAGAAAATTGCCACATTGTCACTTATGTTCCCTATTCAACAGATATTTAAATCATTAGGTACATCAAAAAATCCTACATTTTACCCAGTTGCTTTAACTATAGCATTCCCATACCCAACCTATAGAGGTCTCTGTCTATTCCTTCCCATATACGCATTGATTCCTTGATTTCTTAAACCTTTTCTATAGTAGAATTAGATCTAGAGAATCACTAATAGATCCTCATTGAATGAAGGGGTTTCATCCATACTTACAGTCCTCGAGGTCATATGAAATTCCAAACATTGGACCCTACAGTCATGGGTTATGTTTCTCATTAATTTTATATATTCAAATCCAAACTTATGTCCAAAGGTCTAGTAACCTATTACACAGCCCATCTGGCTTCGGGAACCCTAACTGGTGGGTTACCTGGGTCAAAACTGGTTGGCCGGTTGGGACCTGTCGATTCCTCCTTTTATTCTGCAGAATCTAATTCTGCCTTTTCCATACTCTGTACCATGGTTGCTGTAGTGCCCGAATTGCATCAATTTTACATTCTGAATTTCCAATACTTATCTTAGGTCAGTAAGGAAAAAGGTTAAATGCCAAGTTGACCCAATTTTGGGTTTCAATTTATTACACCCAAAACTAATATAGTCTAATTCTGCAGGAATAGTTTAGGAATTTAAAGAGATCTGCAGAATTAGAGTATTTCTCATGCCTTGGCCATCAATTTGAAATGAACATTTATAAGTGCTAACCTAACCTAATTAATTCAGCCCTTATTGCATAATTCCAACTTGAATAAAATTATGTTCCTAGGGTTTTGGCAGAATTTCCACCAAATCAACCCTATTCCAGCCCTTATTGCATAATCCCTACTGAAAAAGAAGTAGTCCTATGTTTTAGGGTTTAGCAGGGATAGAGTTTTTTTTTACCAGTTGGGTCCCCAATAGCCCATAGAAATTAGGGCTTTCTTTATTGGGCAGCTATTCTACTCACAGGGATTCCCTAGTAGTAAACAATTAGGTAAAACCCTAACCCTAGCTGCCCAATCTACATGAAATTACCTAATTAACCCTGTTGCAGTAGTAAGATCACTTACTTGGGTGTAGAGTTGACCTAGGAGCAGCCTGAGGTGAGTGAGTTCCCTCCTCACTTCTCTTTCTTCCTCTTCTTCCTTCTCTTTCCTTCTTCTCCTTTCTTTCTTTTTCTCCTTACTGTTACAGCAACCATGATTTTATGAAATCTCAGCCCATTATCCCTTATATATAAGGTAGCCCCAAGGGTCTGTTTGGCTGGCCCTCTTCAATTATTGCTAAGGTCTGTTTGTCTGCCCTCTTAAGTCCTTATAACTAAGGTTTGTTTGGCAGCCCTCTTAAGTTAATACCTAAGGCTTGTTTGGCTGCCCTCTTTTATTTCCATATAAATTACATACATATTATATATATATATATATAATACCTAATAGTTTAAAAATTCATTTCCTCCCATTTATTTATTAGTATAAGGTATGCATTTCATGCCTCATTTAAGTCTCTTCCTATAGGGGTATAATGGGAATTTTGCACAGCAGAGGTGGGCTCCACAGTGTAAAAATCCAAAAATTACATTCTGTTAGACAAAATTGGTTGGCCAGTTTTGGACCTACCAGTTTGGGTGCGATCATACCAGCACTAATGCACCAAATCCCATAAAACTCTGTAGTTAAGCGTGCTTGGGTGAGAGTAGTATTAGAATGGGTGACCACCTGGGAAGTCCTCATGTTGCACCTTTTTTTCTTTTTTTTTCCTACTATACTTAGTCTTGTAATTAAACTTACCTCTTTGTCCACACCTTCTGATGAGTTCCCCAATGATGTTGGCAAGCTGAACAAGAGCAGGCGGGGTCACTTCTGCCTTCTTGGCACTCCACAGCTGCCAACCATGCCAGCATTGGCTTCCTCTGCTCTTTCTTCTTGCCTGTCCACAAGTAGGGGTATAAATATCAGATTAGGGTGTTATATAGGGATACCTAGAGAGCATGACAACTTGGTTATGTAAATCGAGGTCCTTCTGAGGGAAGAATAGCACTGTCCACAACCGACCTCCAAACCATTTGCTTTTATCACATTTAAGGTAGCGGGTTTGTGCGTCGCAACCCTACTCGTAAGAGATCATTTCACGCTAGCAAGGAGAAGGATTCAATCGGAGAAGCTTCGGGACTGGGGGAGAACCAATCGAACAGGAAGGATCGAGCGTAGAAAAATAGATAAATCTAGTAAGTGAAAGAATATAATTAACATAATAGAAGAAGATAACAGAGACTGAAAGCAAGCAGGGATTCCATCATCGATAGCTTGATCCCTTCCTTCTCTTTATCGACTAAAAGTATGGGAGGCTGACCGCACGGTTCGATATGGTCCACTACTCACTTGGATTCGTTCATCAGAAGTAGGCGGGACAAGGATAGCACTTTATATATATGGTGTCTGGTGTCTTGGTGAAAAATGCACTCTTCAGGGTTAATTCTACTTGAGTTGTCTCCATTTTATAGCTTGCAAAAATAATTACATCTCTTCAGAATGTTTTCATCCTTCACTAGTGCTCTACCATAGCTTAAAATCTCTGTTCTTCATATCTCTCATTTTAGCAATCTTTAAGGATTAAAATATCGGTATCGGTCGCCATATCGGTCAGGTAATTTTAAAAGATGTATCTTGCATTGGAGACAGCCAAGATACACATAAAAATGGACAAGATACACATGGAAATACACTTCTACATAAAAAAAAAAAAAGAAATATAAATAGGAAATATAAACATGTACCATGTATAAACACTAAGGGTCTGTTTGATTTTGTTTCTACTGTTTCTAGACACAAAAACAGCAGAAACAGTTTTTCAATTTTTTGACCTAAAAAAAGAGTGATTTTTTTTTTTTTTTTTGTTTTAGGAAACATTTTCAATATATTGGAAAGAAGTATTTACAAACTCTAGTTGAATTAGATGTTTGGCTACCCATTTTCACATGCCAAAGTTGTAATCATTCATACAAGCATTAAGCAAAGCTCTCAAAACCACATCATTTGGCTGAATTGGCATATCCTCTATCAAATTCCTTGCCTCTCTTAGGTGCCCTGTTTGGCCAAGGAGATCGACCATGCATCCATAGTGTTGAAGCTTGGGCTTTACATTGTATACTCTCCTCATAAGCTCAAAACACATCAAACCTTCCTTCAACAAGCCCGTATGGCCACACACATTTAGAACTCCAATGAATGTGATAACATCAGGCTTGACAGAAAGCCTTCCATCTCCATGAAAAGGTCAAGCGCCAACTCACCTAGGCCATGAATTGCCAGCCCGTTGATCATTGTGTTCCATTGATCCACACCTTTCTCTTCCAAATTTTCAAACGCCCACATAGCATATTTTATGCTTGTGCACTTGGAGTACATGTCTATGAGGGCAACCCAAAGTTTTCCATATACTAGACACATGTTCTTCTCCATGTAACTATGTAGTGATATTCCTTCATTGATCCATCCTAATGCAGCTGCAGCAGAAAGAGCGATTACCACAGTAGCATGATCAGGAGTTAAATTCTTTGCAGTTTGCATCTATTGAACCTATTTTGAACATACCCTCCCATCATGGAATTCCAAGCAACAACATCTCCCTTTGGCATGTCGTCAAACAAACTCCAAGCCGTGTCAATATTACCAAACTTGGCAAATCCGTCTATCATGATTACCCAACTGCCCTCGTCCCTCATGGGCATCTGATCAAATAATTCTCGGGAACTTCCAGCTTCCCGCACTTGACTAAGCCATCAATGATCGAATTCCAAGAAGTCAAGTCTCTTTTAGGCATTTGATCAAACAAAACCCAAGCCATCTCAAGCCCATCTTTGGTTGTGCATACCCACAAATCATCGAATTCCATTATATCAAATTCCTGTCCTCAGTAGGTATCTTATCAAACAGTTCCGCTGCAGAATCTGTCAACCCATTCTTAACATATCCATCAATCATCGAATTCCACGACACTGAGTCACACTCAGTCATCGGACCTTGAAGACAATCTCAACAAAAGACTCGCAGAGAACTTGAACACTTCGTACAGAGTTTTTGGACAATAAGTGCTGAAACCTTAGAAATTTCTTTTGGCAGAGGAGTTGTAGAAGACTCTTGATTTGGGCTTTAAGAAGATCCAACAACCGATGTTGGAAGGCTTGAAGATGGAGCCACATGAACGGAGCAGGGAGAAGAATGTCGAGCTTCGCTAGAGACCCTCAGGGACAATGAGCTTCAAGGTCGATGAGGAGAGCTTCAAGGTACTAGGAGAAGGTAATGTCAAGCTTCTCTATTTCGTGAGATGGGCTTAGGGTAGGTCGATGCCATAGTTTTTAAGCCACTAGCAAGGCGACGCCTTAGCAGCGCCTTGGCGCTGATGCGGTCTAGAGATGGTAAGGCAGTGCTCCGCCTTATGGTTTTTTTTTTTTTTTAAACACATTTTAAAATTACTTGATGAAGATTCCAAATATAGATTTTTTATTGGTAGGTGTATGGTTTTGTTAACACTTGAGATGTATGGGATCAGCTTTACTCCATCAAAAATAACCAAAACAAAGAAAACAAAATCACGATTCACAAACAGTGTTTGGATTTTGTCAAGGGTTTTAAGAAAGGGCTTTGAGAAAGAATCAAGGAACAAGGAAGAACCATTGATTCAGGCCACCATTTTGCTCCGACAACGGTGAGCTTCATTCTTCTTTGACGGGAGTAGAAATATAGTGGATGACCTTAGGACTTAGGCACTCATTTTGACATCATAGAGGTAAGTATAATAAATACTTGTATTTTTTATGTCTTCTTTTCTTTATATTTATAATTTTGTTTCATAATTATGTATTTATATTATATGTTAATATGATTGATGATTGATGATTGATGATTGATGATTAATGATTGATGATTGATGAAGATGAACTTAGTTTATTCACTTTATTGATTTGTTTTCTTGATGAATATCTTACATTGGTATAAATATGAACATTTAATATTTNTGATTGATGATTGATGATTGATGAAGATGAACTTAGTTTATTCACTTTATTGATTTGTTTTCTTGATGAATATCTTACATTGGTATGAATATGAACCTTTAATATTTATTTAACATATGAGTAATAGGATTCAACTAGGATTTGAGCCAAATAGATTGGTTCTATAAAAAAATTACACAGGAACGCTTTAGTCGATGAGGCGACGCTTTATGCCCGCCTTATCACTAAGGCGCTCCGAAAAACCCTCAAACGCTTCCGTCGCCTTACCGCCTTAAAAACTATGTGATAGACATAAGATATGATATGTTTCTTCCCCCCCCCCCTTCTCCGCCGGGGGGAAGGGGGATAATTCTGAGATATGACTGATTCAAATGAATAGAAGAGAGATCTTCATTCCAAATATTTATTGCAACAGTTGTAGAATCAAAGGCTTCAAAATTACAAAATCTATTTGAGAAGCCCCACTGTCACAGGCAGCCTAAAAGGTTCTAAAAGAACATAAGTTATTTGCTTTGTTTTGAGCAATGTGTGTTCGCATTATTCCTTATAAAACCCTACTCTCTCTCTCTCTCTCATGCCAAAAGAAACCTATTCAATTAACGGACAAGATTAAAACCACCAGCATAGACCTCAAGGATTTAAGATATACTAATCATAGTCGTCAAAGTGGCAGCTTGGCATCCTGGCGGTTTTCAAAATGCAAGGCATTCGAACGCCTTAGTGTTTCATGCACCTTTTTTTTTTAAATTAAATAATTTAGATTATTTTTATAACAAAGACCTTTTATATAGTATATACCATATGTCGTACATCGTGATACACTGAATCATAGTTTAAAGCATGTTCATAAAAGAAAAAACCAAAAAGAAAAATAAGGAAGACCTTCGTTGATCAAAATCTCACGACTTCAACCCTAACCCCTACTACTCCATACTCCAGGGCCCCTCTGTAATTCCTCCCTTCAGTGGCCGACGAATGCTGCTGCGGCAGTTCTTCTTTCCCTTTTCTTTCCTTCTTTCTTAATTTATTTATTTGTTTATTTTGGATAGTTGTGTAATGGCCGAATGGTCAAAGAGCTTCTGCTGCTGCCGTGAGTGGTCAGGCTGCTCTTAGGCTGGACCTTTTTTTCCTAAGCTCCCAGCAAGGATCAAATTCACAGCCTAAGTACTACTTCTCCTCCAGTTTCTATTTCTGTTTCTTTTTTCTGTCTTCTCCTTCTCTTTCGATTTCTATTACAGTTCGCCTTTTACTTTTTTCTTCCTTTACTCCATCTATGCTCCTTTCGTCTTCTTTCTTCCTCCTCTCGTTCTTTTTTTGGGTTTCTTTTTCTCTTTCACAGTCCTTCCTGAAACCCCAAAAACCCTCTCTGTTTCTCCCCTTTGTCTTTTTCCCCTCTTATTTACTTCCTAATTTGATCTATTTTACTTCTTCCTTATTCTTCCAGGTTCCCTTTTTCCCCCTCCTTTTAACTTCCTTGTTTTCGGGATGTATTCCTACATCAGCTTGGCCATAAGCCCTTCCTTGAACGACAATTATTGCATCCAAAATCCAGCTCGCATTGGGGCCTACGAAATCTGGGACATATTCTGATACAAATCTAGAAATTATTCTGATAAATATTTAAAAGATTCTCTCCCACGCAAGCTGTCAATCTCACCTTCAATTGATGCTGATCAATGGCTATTTGGGCAGAAAATCTGAAGTTAAAGTATCCCACATATGGCCTGAATGTGCTGGTTCCATGGGAATAACGTGGACAGGCTTGGACCGCTTCTTCATTCTCCATCAATCTACATCAGAATATTTAGCTGAGTAAAGTCTATTTGTGCTCCTTTCCCCTCTTCCCCCTAATCTGATCGGATCTCTCTCTTTTCCTCTGGTGGCCATCTCTTTCTTCTCTCCCTTTGGACAATACGACATTCTATCTCCTCTTCCCACAAATCACATCACTCTTCCTCCTTTTGCTCTTTTCTCCCCCCCCCCTTGCTGCTTCTATTCTCCATCTTTTATTCTCTGTTTCTTTCTTACTGTAGCAGGCTGCTGGAAAATGTAACCTGCAAGCTTTTCAGCCTGTGGTTTAACAGAAATCCCTTAATCTGGACCTGTGCTGCACCAATCAAAACCTCAAATTCCTAAATAGCGATTTAGGGTTTGGCTGGCCACTTCATATACTTGAACCAAAGAACCAGGGTCCATCTTAAGATCCTTATCATATGCCCTAGTTTAGGACTTCAAAGTAAGTTGCACTTCATATACTTAAGGTGGAAATTTTTCAACCTGATATGCCTTACTTAAGGTGGAAATTTTTCAACCTGATATGCCTTAGTGTGGCACATTATTTCAACTAGGCTAACCCGAACCCAGCACACTATTTGTCCAAGAAGATAGCAAACACATAATTCTTGGTATATTTTTTAGCTAAGTTAATGGCAAACCAATTCTATTTCAAGGTTCAGATTCAGTAGATGGTTTCCTAACACACCCCCAAACCAAAGGAAAACATCATCAACATTACTAGTATTTTCTGCAGCAGCAATATAAGTCTGACTTAAACATGGGTAGTATAGCCTCTACTAGGGCATAATATCAGATTAAAACTTTCAGATCATCAAGAGAGGAAAAAAGAAAATATCCAATCAGGCAATTGGAGAAAGTGCACAGGAAAAAGTTGTAGTTCTAGAAGTTATGTAACTGGGGCATGAAGCAAGAAAATATGAATCTAGAACTCAATTTTATGAGAGATCCAGATTTTAATACTCTTTAAGTCTTACCATTCTCCCACCCTTCTCCAAGCAAATTGAAAGCTACCATTCACACAAAATAATATATACAGAACAAGTGAGCTGGCTTCAGTTGATACTTACATTCTGAGAATTGGCATCACTTCCTTCACTTGAACCTTCACTTCCACTCTCAGCACTGCAGATGTTGGGAAGACAATCTGAACAAACTTCAAAAATCCAAAGCTTCTTTGTGCCTAAAACTGCTACATATATACATCATACCTTTGGGAAAAAACTCCATTGGCAGATGCTCCCGAAGTTTTACCCACCTCATTATTCTTTCCTGTAAGCATATTCAAACTACCTAAACTTTCTTTTGACCTCTTGAGAGCACTTCTTTCCTTACCATCCGATGACTTACCATTCACCTCCGCACCACCTGGGACAGTTCCCTAACAAAGACCTTATGTGTTATGCCCCACGTAGTCCATATGACAAAGACATGTTCATATCTGCAGCACTCAATCATATTGTGGTTTAGGTAACTCACAGAAGCTTCAGCATTTCCATTTGGAGACGGCATAGCATAAGGACTGAATGGGTGAGATCCCTGTCCAGCAAAAACATGTAACCAGAAGAGAGTGGCATCATCATCCAAAATCTGATGAGAGTGTAACATAAAAAATTAATTACTAACTAATTGACATGATTTAGAAAATACCGGAGGAATAGTTGGGTGCGTGTATATCCCACCATGCGGATACATTGCAACATATGGAGGTGGAGGAGTCCCATAAGGAGGCATAAGATGCTTTTTTTTTATTTTTGGGGGGTGGGGGAAGAGAAGAGAAAATATTAGAATAAATCACTCCAAAAATGGTGCAGAAGACTGCAGTAAATGGAGAATAAATAACAAAATGTCTCTGCCCTTCCATCCTGAAATAATATTCAACCCACCAGAAGTTCCAACACCCCAATCTTGTTAGATGCTACCTACTTTACAGCCGAAACAACATTCTAACTTCTTCCCAACAAGAACAACAACAATTAAAACATAAAAAATGCAAACATAAGACACACATAACCCTGAAAGTCTTGCAACTGGGAATATGGAGAAAGATTATAATTTAAAACAGAATGAACAGATAAGACTAGCAGAAAAGTGGAGTCGTCTATTCTAATAAAAGTTTATAATTCAAAAGATAAGGATTACAGAATCAAGTGTAGTCGTCTATTCTAATGAAGTAACAGACCTGCATAATTTGATAGAATTCTGATCACAGAATATGAAGTTTCAAAGTAGTCCGGGAGCTAATAGCAGTGAAATTTGTTACTTCGAAGAAAAGATATAGAAAGATAAAGATAACAGAGACGGCCAGAAATCCACCTGAGCCATCACTTGGAATCCAACAAGCAGACCGGAGAATCTACTCAAGCAAAGTACTGAATCCACAATAGAAACTTCAGAAAACTGGAAGTTATTATTCTTAAATTCGTCAGTAAGGCAATGCGCTTCTACATCAATATATAAAATTCAACTTTCTAACACTCCTAATTCCTAAACTGTCTTGGAATCAAAACTAATACTTGAAATAGACAAAACAGACAAATATTTGACACTCCTACTCAAACTAGGATTCTAAAAATAAAATATAGACTTGGAATGAAATCTGGACTCAAATACCTAATGTTTCTAGAAGTGGACTTAGCTACAACTATTAACATAAAAAGGATCATAGTTGTCCAGGCATAATGTGACCCAAGGCGATGAAGAAGGGTAAAAAATTAAGGTGACACCCCAAGGCCCCAATCCAAGCTGAGCCGCCTGGATGCCTAGATGACGCCTTGACAACCTTGAAAAAGACTCACAAATTTAGAATAAACTAATCTTACTTGACTAATCTCACAATCTTAACTTCTACCCTTAGTTTAGGCCCCATTAAAGTGGCCCATTACAATGAAAACCAATGGGACCAAAGGCCCAACACGTAAGTAACACCCAAGGCTTATTTCCACTAGAATAAGCCCATTATGTGATTTTCCTACATCAATGAAGATATAAGACACACACATGCATGCAAGCACACAAGCACCCATGACTATAGTTGTCACTGCATCTAGGCAACCTAAGCCGTTGGATGGGACCTAGACACAAGGCAACACCAACAAGGCAACCAAGGCGCATGGACACCCAGGACAACAAGCTATCCTTATTCCAAACCAGGACTACAATAAAAAAGCATAAAGCATGCATACGCACATGCACACACATAACACATGCTTCCCTTGTCCCACCCAAGACAAGATAAATATAAGCATATATCATGTAGATATATGTTGTAAACATACAATTGTTCCTACTCAAAAATGAAATCTAATTTTAGAATGCCATGATTCAAACAAAATCCAGCAAAAAGAATTGTGTGTTTCCTACTTCTAACCACTTCCAATTCCTCCATCATCATCAGCAAATAATAATGTATATGACAGAAGGCGCAGCCATCCCCTGACACAGACAAAAGAAAGGCCTGACAGAACCCAAGTAATTTACGGGTTAAAACAGGGGGAAAAGAAAATATGTGTGACCATGCAGCCAGTTGCAACCACATGCGTTGTATTTAAGGCGTTTTCCTAGATGACTATGAGATCCATCGAGGGCTGGAGAAATCTTTCTTTTAAATGGAAAAAGAGGCTATTCAACGGGGTTTAAAACAACTAACCAAGCAGCCAGCCAGGTAAGGAATTGTTTGGTAAGACTATAAGATTATTTTCTTATATAAATGACAACCACAGTGGAATGCTTTAGAACAAAATATTTTGACCAACCAAACTAAGATAAAATATATGCCATGCAATTTAAATAAAAGTAAAAGTGAAAATAATGAAATATTATGACAGGAACAGGATTGTAAGACCCAACAGCAGACATGTTTGCTTAGTAGGTTTGATAATTCATAATAGATTAAAGTACATGTGTGAAGGAAATAAAGTAGACAAACATGTCTGTAGAGTACTTGTTGAACAGAATCCTGACATGATCTCTTTCTAATTCTCCCTTCAGCTATGATCCCTTTGCATATGAGGCCATAACAACAACAGTAAATAATCTGAATTGTACAATTCTTATGCTGCACATGGTTGCTTACTAGGAATAAAAGAAAGGGAAAGCCCTACCCAGAAATTTTCAAAACCTTGTTTGGTTGCCTTCCCAAGGATGCAATGTCATCTCATTACCTTGTCTTTCCAAGTGCAACCAAGTAACATTGCAAATAAAACCCTTTTCCTCGTTTTTCCTTTCCCTACCCACACATCTTTTTTCCCGCCTTTGGATGAACAAAAACATTTACCTCATTTTTCCTCCCCATTTCCCACCAAGGTTTAAGATCTCGATCTCGCCCCTAGTCTTGCTAAACCAAAAAAGAGAGATCTAGCGAGATCTCGCCAAGATCTTGTCTTTTTTCCCAATCAACTCAATGATTAGTCTCCGTGGCCATATGGGATTTGTAGCCCCTGAAACTTGCCATTTACCCTATTTAGGCCTTCCAAATGCAATGGAAACATCATTTTTTTTTTAAATCAAACCCAAAATGGCTCTTGACTTCATACCCTATGTATGTAGTCTTCGGACCCTTAACACTAGGCTATTCTACAATAAAAACAAACAACTATTGACCATGTTTCTATGAAAAAATTGGTTTCAAGAAGTTTTTTACCTAAAGTTGTTCTAAAGAAGAAAAGGCTCTCCAAAGGTTGATAGTGATAATCTCCGATCTCCAAGTGTTGAAGTTGTTAATCTACACTGTAGATGAGAAATTTGGCAAGAAAAACCACCAAAAGCTCACTTTTTATTCACAAAAGGACGATATAGGCGAGAGATGTCGAGTTATGTCAAGTTGAGGGTTGAAATTTTGTATATACCCCATGTAATTTGGTCTTGAGTCGAGTCAAGTCGAGACCGAGTTATTCACAGTGATCTCGGAGATATCTTGATATTCTACATTTTATATATAGTCTCTCATCTAGTCTCTACATTTTCAAATAGCGAGACAACAGTCAGATCTCTTCAAGTTCTTAAACCATGCTTCCCACACATCTTCCTTAGAATGCAACCAAACACAGCTGCATTGTCCCTAAAAAGAACCATGGTTCATTACAAAACAATCATCAAACCCAGTTTTAGGGTGATCCCATAAGGGGGGATTCCTTAACTAACCAGAGCATGTAATGAAGCTAAAGCATGAAGCAGGGTTTAAGCATTGGAGCAGCACCATAAAAGCACTGAATATTTCAAGTGTACCTAGAGCATATCCATGTATTTATACATGTATGATGGGGTAAGATTTGTAGAAAGAATTAGATTTTATCAGTTTGGTCATATAGAAAACTAGTATTTTTCTTTCCAGACAAAAGAACTTATCAATTATAAATAGTGTCTTGCAGTCATTTCAGGGTTCAACCCCTCCCCAACCCCAAGTCCCCAATCCCCCCCCCCCC